>NC_056459.1:3729275-3901775 GCF_018296145.1 Oncorhynchus tshawytscha
ACTATTCACCCCCCCAAAATCAATACTTTGTAGAGCCACCTTTTGCAGCAATTACAGCTGTCTCTTATGGTATGTCTCTATAAGCTTGGCTCATCTAGCCACTGGGATTTTTGCCCATTCATCAAGGCAAAACTGCTCCAGCTCCTTCAATTCAGATGGGTTCCGCTGGTGTACAGCAATCTTTAAGTCATACTACAGATTCTCAATTGGATTGAGGTCGGGCCTTTTACTAGGTCATTCCAAGACATTTAAATGTTTCCCCTTAGCCTGTTACGGATGTGGTTCCTGCAAAGGAACCAAATCAGCGGAAATTTCAGAGCGCCACCTATAGTACTCGATAAAACTCAAACTTTCATTAAAACACACACGCAAGATACTCAATTAAAGCTACACTCGTTGTGAATCTAGCCAACATGTCAGATTTGTAAAATGCTTTTCGGCGAAAGCATGAGAAGCTATTATCTGATAGCATGCACCCCCCAAAATACCTGAACGAGACCTAAACAAAAGATTTTGCGGTAGCCGGCGCTACACAAAACGCAGAAATAAAATATAAAACATTCATTACCTTTGACGAGCTTCTTTGTACTTATCATATACATATACTATATTCCTATATACTATATTCCTGGCATGAGTAGCAGGACGTTGAAATGTTGCGCGATTTTTTACAAAAAGCTGCGAAAATTCGCATCATCCGTAACAGGTTTTAAACCACTCGAGTGTTACTTTAGCAGTATGCTTAGGGTAATTGTCCTGCTGAAAGGTGAACCTCCGTCCCAGTCTCAAATCTCTTGAAGACTGAAACAGGTTTCCCTCAAGTATTTCCCTGTATTTAGCGTTATCCATCACTCCCACCAGTTTCCCAGTCCCTGACGATGAAAAACATCCCCACAGCATGATGCTGCCACCACCATGCTTCACTGTATGGTGTTCTCGGGGTGATGAGAGGTGTTGGGTTTGTGCCAGACATATCATTTTCCTTGATGGCCAAAAAGCTTAATTTTAGTCTCATCTGACCAGAGTACCTTCTTCCATATGTTTGGGGTGTCTCCCACATGCCTTTTGGCGAATACCAAATGGGTTTGGTTATTTCTTTCTTAAGCAATGTATTTTTTCTGGCCACTCTTCCATAAAGCCCAGCTCTGTGGAGTGTACGGCTTAAAGTGGTCCTATGGATAGATACTCCAATCTCCGCGGTGGAGCTTTGCAGCTCCTTCAAGGTTATCTTTGGTGTCTTTCTTGCCTCTCTGATTTTAACGCCCTCCTTGCCTAGTCTGTGAGTTTTGGTGGGCGGCCCTCTCTTGGCATGTTTGTTGTGGTGCCATATTCTTTCCATTTTTAAATTATGGATTTAATGGTGCTCCGTGGGATGTTCAAAGTTTTGTATATTTTTTTATAACCCAAACCTGATCTGTACTTCTCAACAACTTTGTCCCTGACCTGTTTGGAGAGCTCCTTGGTCTTCATGGTGCCGCTTGCTTGGTGGTGCCTCTTGCTTAGTGGTGTTGCAGACTCTGGGGCCTTTCAGAACAGGTGTATATATAATGAGATCATGTGACAGATCATGTGACACTTAGATTGCATACAGGTGGACTTTATTTAACTAATTATGTGACTTCTGAAGGTAATTGGTTGCACCAGATCTTATTTAGGGGCGTCATAGCAAAGGGGGTGAATACATATGCACGCACCACTTTTCCGTTTATTATTTTTTATTTTTTGAAACAAGTTATTTTTTAAATTTCACTTCACCAATTTGGACTATTTTTGTATGCCCATTACATGAAATCCAAAGAAAAATATATTTAAGTTACAGGTTCTAATGCAACAAAATAGGAAAAACGCCAAGGGGGATGAATACTTTTGCAAGGCATTGTAATAAGGTGGTTCAGATATACTCAGGTTATTCAGATATACTCAGGTGGTTCAGATATACTCAGGTGGTTCAGATATACTCAGGTGGTTCAGATATACTCAGGTTATTCAGATATACTCATGTGGTTCACATATACTCAGGTTATTCAGATATACTCAGGTGGTTCAGATATACTCATGTGGTTCAGATATACTCAGGTTATTCAGATATACTCGGGTTATTCAGATATACTCAGGTTATTCAAATATACTCAGGTGGTTCAGATATACTCAGGTGGTTCAGATATACTCAGGTGGTCCAGATATACTCAGATGGTTCAGATATACTCAGATGGTTCAGATATACTCAGGCGGTTCAGATATACTCAGGTGGTGGCATGCTTGCTCAACCACAGGGTACAGTTTGAACAGAAGTCTCTAGAATGAGCAATAATAACAAACATATGACTGGGGCTGCACAGTAACTTAAACAGGTCAAGCTCTGAACCAGGAAACCAGACTGAGACCTGATGGTTAATAGCATGAGGGAGAGAGAGGCAGTGTGGTGATGAGATCCAATAAAGACACAACAGTCTGGCCATGAGTCTAAACCTATGGAAACATGTCTGAGCTGCCAAAAATGTACTGTATTGACATTACAAACCAGCAAGAGGAAGTCAGTGGGAAACACCAGAGCGGGAATGTTGAGACATTTTCTTGATTCACTTGTTGAGACTATTTCAGACTTTTCTCATGTCCTATGACAACTCACAGTGAGTGATACAGACAACATGTCAGTTATCATCAAAGGTGTTATTAACAGTTCTAATACAGGTATGTGAGTCAATAGGAAAGTGATATGCTTTAACCCTTTAGACCCCAATAGAATTCTAGAATGCTGCTGTAGTTTCTGAGAATTTTCGAGGTAAAACTCATTTTCTCACACATTTCAAACAAACAGACATAGCTCAAAAACAAAGAACACGTGACAATGACAAGTTAACGTACTATTAAAGAGCACAACCTCTTCTTTTATATGACACCACATTCATGTCAATAGGGAGAATTAGATAATTAGAGGGAGCATACTTAAGGTCACACAGGGCACCAGATAAGACAGGAGAATTACACCAGATAAGACAGGAGAATTTCACCAGATAGGACAGACTGACCCTAGCCCCGCAGCACATAGACTATTGCAGCATCGATACTGGAGGCTGAGACAAGGGGGGGCCCTGTCCGACGGGACCAACCAGGCGGGATATAACCCCGCCCACTTTGCCAAAGCAGCCCCCACACCACTCGAGGGAGATCACCAGACCACAAACTTACTACCCTTAGTCAAAGCTGAGTATAGCCCACAAAGATCTCTTCCACCGCACAAGCCTGAGGGTGCGCAAAACCGAACAAGAAGATCACGTCAGTGACTCAACCCACTCAAGCCGAGTATAGAGGGAAAAAACCCTGGCACGACGTGTCGCACCCCTTCTAGGGATGGCATGGAAGAGCACTAGTAAGCCAGTGACTCAGACCCCATAATAGGGTCAGAGGCAGAGAATCCCAGTGGAGAGAGGGGAGCAAGGGCGTTTCGTCACTCCAGTGCATTGCCGTTCACCTTCGCACCCCTGGGCCAGATTTCACTCAATCATAGGACCTACTGAAGAGATGCCTCTTCAGTAAAGACTTAAAGGTCGAGAGTCTTTGTCTCTCACATGGATAGGCAGACCATTCCATAAAAATTGAGCTCTATAGGAGAAAGCCCTGCCTCCCACTGTTTGTTTAGAAATTCTAGGGCCTGCGTCTTGTGACCGTAGCATACGTGTAGGTATGTAGGGGCAGGACCAAATCGGAGAGATAGGTAGGAGCAAGTCCATGCAATGCTTTGTAGGTTAGTAGTAAAACCTTGAAATCAGCCCTAGCCTTAACAGGAAGCCAGTGTAGAGAGTAATATAATCAACTTTTTGGGTTCTAGTCAAGATTCCAGCAGCCGTATTTAGCACTAACTGAAGTGTATTTAGTTGCTTTATCCGGATAGCCGGAAAATAGAGCATTGCGGTAGTCTAATCTAGATGTGACAAAAGCATTAGACTTCTGAAATGCTCTACTCTCCGGCTACCCAGATAAATGAAGGGTGTGGACTTATTGATTCATATGGCATATTTTGGGAGCTACTGTTTTAGCATTAAGACGATAAACAAAATTGCACAATTGTTTTAGAAATTGGCTCCCACTCGTGCACTCGTTACAGTACCCAGATCCTCTAACGTTATTCCTTTACTCGCTTAAATAATGACAGATGGGCGGGCGGGTGGATGGATGGGTGTATTTTTCTGAAACACTGAAACGAGGGAAGTCTTCTTGTCAAAACAGGATGCTCATGCCTGTGGAGTCAGCTGTTGGCCCAAGCCGCGACCTAGCGTCCAATTCCTGTCTGTGTGCATCTGGACTTCCTGCGAGGCCTCTCTTCTGGGCAGGGACCGCCCGTTTCTCAGCTGTCAGACAGAATTCACTCAGAATTGAACAGTATTACAGAACTGTACAGGGAAACAGCTCATCAGCTTTAAAGGGCCAATGCAGCGATTTTTATCTCAATATCAAATCATTTCTGGTTAATAATTAAGTACCTTACTGTGATTGTTTTCAATTAAAATGGTCAAAAAGAAACAAAAGTAGCTGGCCTGAGCTCTATCCGACCAAAACAGGCAGACGTTTCAGGAGGTCTTTCCAAACAGCTCTTACACTAAAAGGGCATTATCATAATTTTCACAATTTCACAGTATTATTCCAACCTCATAGTGTGTAAATATATATAAAACACAGGAAAATCACGTTTTTGTCTGCACTGGGCCTTTCAGTTTCTTAACAGGTCAACTCATCATTGGTTTGATTGATTGTGGGATTGTGTTAAGCGATGGGAAAGGTTTTCATTAGGATCCATATACTACTGTATTTCCATGTCTTCATTCTATTCACGATGGCATTACTAAACTAATGCAAAAGTGAAACAATAGTTACAGTACAGGTATTCATTGTGGAAATATTTATTAATAGCACAGTGCCTATTGGCCCCTGAATAACCGTGTTGTTTTCAGTTGGCTCTTGTCTCACGCCTGTTCCGTGTCATTGTACAGCAATGTTTTTGCGATATGGCGCTATTGAGGATAATTGACTTACTCGGGTACCATTTTTTTTTACGTCGGAAATCTCCCTGGAAAATGACTTTTAGTTCAGTTTCAGCGCTCGAGGTTCTCACACAGTTTCCGTCAAGCTACTTTAATTACCCCTTTTGGACTTTCTGAAACCATTTTTTTTTTTATACAAGAGCTCCACTCTTCATAGTACTCTTGAGTTTGATTTGTTGCTCTACCCAATGGACAGATCAGATATATCTAAAGATAAATAGTTCTCTGCATTATCCCAAGCCAACTCTTTAATATTCTTCCCGAGTAAACTTTATTCCGGCATAGGGCTTGACGAGTATCTTGGATGCCGCGTTATAAGATAGCTGACACTGAGCCAACGCTGAGTTGGTGAGTCGTTTCAAGCACATTCTCAACGAGCCCAAATGCAATAATATTGACTGTTTTTCCTCCGGCAGGTTTTCCCTGGCCTCTCATCCTATAAACCTACGACATATGTACCTTTTGGATGTCTGTGTCTCTCTGTTTCTGTTTGCGTATACAAACCTTATTGTCGACTTTCATGGAAAATCATATCGTGAGGGTAGAGCTACATTTGAATACAAACAAAACAATACATGGCTCTGTGTGTGTGTATGTTTCTGAACCTACCTCCATTAAACTGTATCATATGTATATTTTGACATCTGTATCTCTCTGGCTCCTGTCTTAATTGTACAGCTCTGTGTGTGTTTGTGCACAGAGGTGAAGGACTACGAGCCGCCCTTCGGTAAGGTGAGGGAGCACCCGTGTGTGGAGAGTATGAAGGACAGTGTTCTCAGAGACAGAGGGAGGCCAGAGATCCCCAACAGCTGGATCAACCACCCAGTAAGTATCAAGGCCTGCTTTCATTATGCACTCACTGACGCATCCTTACACACACATAGGACTAAATGCGCACACACACAAACACACACACGCACATACTGCAGGTGCATGATGCACACAAGCGCAGAATAGTTATTGCATAATTTACTTGCGCATTCTTCTTCTTCTTTTTTTTTAACAATAACGATGATTAAGTCGAAGTTGCCCCAATCACAGATACAGGTTCAGCAATTTTTTTCATAGTATAATCTGATCTTAGATCTTTGATTAGGGCCAACTTCTCTCTCTCTCTACCTACTCCAGTTTCTGTCTACTACTGCTGACTGTGTGTCTCTGTGCTCCACTGCGCCTCCCTCAGGGCATCCAGGTGGTGTGCGGCACCATAGACGAGTGCTGGGACCACGACCCCGAGGCCAGGCTAACTGCTCAGTGTGTGGCCGAACGCTTCAATGACATGGAGCACCCAGACAAGCTGTCTGGACGCAGCAATTCCGAGGAGAAGATCCCCCAGGATGTCTCTGTGACGGAGATTGAAGAGATTGAGAAGTAGGAAGTATGCCTCAGAAACTACAATGCCCCCTGCTGGGGAGGCTGATAACTGCAAGCAACCAAGCAGCTGAGAGAGATTCAAGTGGAGAGTCTGTGTATGTGCTCTGTGTATTTGTCCTGCTTGTGACTCCGAGGAGCAAACAGATTGGATGTGGTGTGTCATGCATGTAAAAGGTAACAAAACTGAACCGACCAATCAGAAAGGAAGTGATCGTGTTTTTAAAGATTTACAGCAGCTGCTCCAAAGACGGATCAAAGCCATGACTGGACTGGGGAAAATATACAGCTTTCGTAACTAAATGCTGTTTGCACTTTATTAATAGCTATGCATACCAAACTGTGTATATTCCGTTACTGTATATTCGTGATGACAATACAGTGCAGTTATAGGAAAGAGGGTTGCCAATGTGGAAAAGTGAGAGAGCATTCAATACTGGTAACACTAATAACATCTTAGCCAGTTTTCGGACTGGGTGTTTTTGACATTTTTAAAGGTGGCATTGGATGACAAAAGGGACTGGAGGATGGCGCAATATTTAAAAAAAAACAAGGTGAAAGTTTCATTTCATGGAAATGATAAAAAGGACCGAGCTATGAAATAGAAAATGATTCCAGGCCAATAAGCCCAGGGGAAATGCTGATATCATATCCCAAGGACTATGAACTGTAAACGAAAGACTGAATTCAGCCCTAGATGAGAAAAGGGGGAATAGAGATATTTTACTCAGAGGAACCCGGAGCTATAAAAGAAAGTGTATTTAATCAGCGGAGAATGATAAAGGGAATCAAGCTATCATAACAAAAGGACTGAACTGGAAGTACTGTACATGGAGTTTCTGCCCAGCAGTAATTGATACAAGACATTTAAATATAATGACAAGGAAGGGGACTTGATCCTTTCTCAATTAAAGATCTCTAAACCCTGTCTATGTATAATATTAAAAGCCTTCATTAAAGATTTTCAGTATTCTACTCTTTTAAAGATGGCGTCTTTTCATTTTCTTGGCGTAGGATTAAATGTTTCTATTTTTCTTGCTGTCTTGTTATTCACCTCGACCTAACTTTAGGTCTGCGGTTTGATTAAATAACCTCAGGCAGGGCACGTCCATTCTCTTTTAGCCAAAGGGATACCGTGTCTTCAGCTTGATCTCTACCCACAGTGTTGAAGGCTCACAGTGTGTGGACTACTCCAATGTGTGTACTACTGCCGGACAGGATATTCAGTCAAACCGCATTACAGTAACATGTTAGTTCATTTCACTGCCACTCTGAAGTGGAGTTCTATTTCCTCTCGTCAGTGTTTCCAATGCTGTCACTGGTCTACCAGACTGTAACACAAGGCTCTCTTAATTTGGCTCAACCTTTAGGTCATATCAGGATATGTTTTTGGAGGCTGTATGCTGGTACTTGATTATTGCCAAAGCTCATTTCAACAGCAGTAAACATGAAAAACAGGTGACCTCCAATTCATGATTTATCCCCTGCCTGTTTAAACTACATTGCCTTTCACTGAATATAAAATTGCATGTCTGCACCTCTGTAGAACCACACTGTGAATGTGTGACAGACAGTTCCTTATCCATGACTCCTTGGTGTTTGGGAGCTGTTTGTTAGGTTAGAGCAGGTTTAGAGCACTGAAACCTTCCTAGCGCTGACAGACCTTTGACCCTTGATCCCATTCCCAGCCGATAGACTCCGTCAGACAGTGCAGGTATGTCTCTGCCTGGGCCTCCGCAGCAACTGCCCTGGTTTAACCTAACGTATGTCTGCTGTTCCCCGCGTCCCCTAGCAACGAGGTTGAAAACAAGCTCCCCTGCCAAGACAAGAACCGCCAACAAGGAGCTCACTGCCCGGACTCCCCTACAAATCATCTCTAATTGGGGAATGCACGTGAATTATCTGCTATAGCACCAACGAAGAGGCGGAGGGTGGGGTGTGTTCGCAGCCGCCGCCTTGCTAAATTCAAGGTTAGAAGCCTCTGCTCTCAAGCTATCAATTAGAAATTGGCAAGTGAGAACTCGTAGCTTTGAAGTGCAGTCCTATTATATTTAAGCTATATAAATGGAGGCCAGGCTAAATTCTCCCTCCAAAAAACATTTACATACAGGCTGAGTAAAAGGCCTACTGAAAAATGTATACAGCTGTGAAATGAACTGACTGGACACACACTGGTTGAATCAACGTGGTATCCACGTAATTTCAATGACAAAACATGGAACCAATGTGGAATAGACTTTGAATTGACGTCTGTGCTCAGTGGGAATGCAGTTGGAGGGTATTGGGTGTGTTTCTTTGAATGTTATATAGCACCCCTGGCACTGTCACCGTGTGGGCTGAACTACAGACATTACAAATTGGAATCTGGACTAAGCCTGAGGCTATTACACCGATGACAAATGATTAACTGTTTTTCATTAAGAATGGGCCAGATGGAACCCAAACATAAGTTTAGCATGCATTTTTCAATATCAAAATAATGTTTGCTATGCTAAATATGCTGAGGCACTGAGGCAGGTGAACACAATCCTCTCTGGAGCTTAAAAATACAGTCTGAGCCACTAAAAGACTAAAGAGGATGTTTTTCCCACTGACAAAAACATTTGTTTATCTTACCAAAGGGGGAAAAAAGGAACCTCTTTGATTTAGTGCCAGGTCCAAATAAGCTTTTACTCTTTACCTCATGAGCCACAGAGTATTGGCATGGATCCCCAGAACAATTATGTTCGGCTGGGGAGAAAAACAGCCATAACATCTGGAATGGTACACTCCCTCACTGTCTGGTTCTGGAAAAGCTGCTAAGCATCTCCTTCGGACAGAGCGCATCCCAAATAGCATCATATTCCCCATATAGTGCACTACTGTTGACCAGAGCTCTTTGGGATGCCGACTATTTCTGAAGTAAATCCTCTCACCCCGTATGCGTTGCTTGGTCCATCAACATGAAGACTTCTTTGAGTCAGTGAAACCTGTTGCATGTGTCTGCCTTGTTACTGACTACATCTCGAAGTTGGCATGCTGCCCTGAGAAGAGGATCTATTGACGGTACTATGTTGATTGATGCTTTATGGGAAACTGTCTTAACTTTACTGCAGCATAGGTGTTTGATGCCGTATTTGTTATAGGGCTTTGTATTCTTTTTAGTACGGAACTGGCTGACAGAATAAATAAGAGTTACGGTTAAAGAGATGCTTGTACTTAAATAGCTTGCACTTAATTATGAATGGATGAACGAATGAATGAACGAATGAATGAACACGTCATTGTCCCATAGGGAAATTTGAATGCCTGTGTTGTTGCCAGACACATTTCCCTATGGGACAATAAAGTATTCATTCATTCATTCATTCATTCACTTGTTCATTTATCAAAAATGAAGCGCAAGCTATTTATGTCCAAGTTTCCCCTTAACCGTAACCATGACCCTTACTTAGTCCACCAGCCAGTTTACATACTTAAAGAATACAAAAAGTGTCAGTGAAGAGTGAAATAAAGTGCTAAACCGAAATGAGTGTTCCCTTTTTGTTTTGCACTTTATACTGGCAAAAAAAGTTTCATTAATATTTTAGCATTTCATCCTCCTTGGCTCCTTTTATGCTTTGAAAAAAAACATGGTTTGTTTGCAAGTAACTATTGTTGAACCCTATAACTTACCTATCTATATCTATCTATTCCTCATGTTAACTAATGTAAAAAATAACCACATGTGCTTTAATACAAATGTATATATATATATATATATTTTTTTTTTATTTTTTATTTTTTATTTTTTAAATATACTATGTCAATCTATTTTCTGTTGCTAAATAGTCTGAACAGTTGCCAGTAAGGCAGGCAAGCAGTTTTGAGTTATGAGTTATGAGTAACAAAACCATAGAGATCCTATTAAATTATTCGAATGAGTAATTCTATTAACAAAAAAAAAAGACATTTTCAATAGCGTGACGTCATATGCCAAAATGAATGACTCAAAAATGCACGACTAACCGAGCTGCATATTTTTTTTAAAGAAACACATGTACCGGAATGAGGAATGCCAAAAATAATACGGCATAAACCATTGCATTCAAAGGGCATTTTGTTTGACATATCAGAGCAGCTTTATTTAGCTCCCGGCGCCTTGTTTTGAGATCTAGGTTCACAAACTTTAGCGTCTGTAGTCTGGCCAGCAGACAAAAGCAATGGTCATTTTAGGCTGAAAATATGCCTACAGCTAGTCGATCATGTATCAGGGTAATACTGGGTTGACGAAAATGGATGACCCACAAACATGCAAATAGTTCTGTGCGCCAGTGTGTGCAACAAACCTAAACCAAACTATGAAAGATAGCAACCTAGCAATGAAGGGAAACATTTGGAACCGATGACTCAGCAAGAATTTAAATACTCTTTGCACCCTATGCTTTATCATATGAATATTATTTTATGTGTCCCTTTATCAATCAGCATCACACATTTTTCTGTACCACATTCACGAAACATGTTGAAGTAGCCTTAAAGCCTTCACTGACTGAGGACTTTCATAGTGAGAATAATAAAACATGTAAATGTGCTTATATATAATTCAGTAATCGATGCAGGACATTAATCAATGCAATATTCATAGCAAGTATAATTATTTCATTATGAAATTTGATTGAGGATATTCTTCTTGTAATGTGTATTTCACCCAATAGAGGGCACAGTTGTCCTATTAGATATTTCCAAATATCTAAAGCATCAGCAGAAGATGTTGTTTAAACACAGTAGGACATGCCTCATTAATTGGCAGGAAAATAAAATTACTGTATCCTGTTTGTATATACGGCATTGTGTGCATTTTCATGACTTGCATATGTCTCATGAATTAGTATTAACGTAGGGGCTGAGGTAAAGAGAAATGAAAGACGTTTTCAATTCTAAATGTCTTACTCAGCCACTGACCAACCAAACAAACACTGGAGTCATTCTGTGTCCTGGTGAGTCATAATTGGAATGGCACCCTTTGGCACATACTGATGTAAACACACACACACGCACACACATACACACACACGCACACACACACACACACACACACACACACACACACACGCACGCACGCACACACACACGCACACACACGCACACACACACACACAGAGAGGGACACTGTTTTTTTCAGTATTACATCACCATGCAATTCCACTTACCCTTTCACATTGCTGCCGGGCACAGATAATATTTCACATAAACGCATGATAACTCTTTGCATAAGAGTTGCTGAAATATGAAACCCATCACTCTATACTCCCAGCCCTCCAATCACAGTGTTCACTAACCTGATTAACCCTTTGAGTGGGTGGCAAGAGAGGGCATGGAAACAAACACTCGGCCAAAACACAATTTCTTCACATTTCTGCCGATGTAATGCCAAGCACAGCAGGAAACAAGCTAAGGCCAAATCTGCAATCATCCAGACATGGGGTTACCATGGCAACCCATTGTACATCATCTGTCATAGCAAGCTGATGTACTGTATGTGTTGGTGAGAGTAACAAACAACCGCAGTGAAGCTCGATCAAGAGTGGGGAGGACAGCGTACACAAATAATTATAGCACGGTACTGAATATCAACTCAGCTTTCAGCTGCTCAGTCAATAAAACGAGTGAGACTGATATTTTATATACAGTGGGGAGAACAAGTATTTGATACACTGCCGATTTTGCAGGTTTTCCTACTTACAAAGCATGTAGAGGTATGTCATTTTTTTATCATAGGTACACCTTTTATCATAGGTACACAACTGTGAGAGACGGAATCTAAAACAAAAATCCAGAAAATCACATTGTATGATTTTTAAGTAATTAATTTGCATTTTATTGCATGACATAAGTATTTGATCACCTACCAACCAGTAAGAATTCCGGCTCTCACAGACCTGTTAGTATTTCTTTAAGAAGCCCTCCTGTTCTCCAATCATTACCTGTATTAACTGCACCTGTTTGAACTCGTTACCTGTATAAAAGACACCTGTACACACTCTCAATCAAACAGACTCCAACCTCTCCACGACGGCCAAGACCAGAGAGCTGTATAAGGACATCAGGGATAAAATTGTAGACCTGCGCAAGGCTGGGATGGGCTACAGGACAATAGGCAAGCAGCTTGGTGAGAAAGCAACAACTGTTGGCGCAATTATTAGAAAATGGAAGAAGTTCAAGATGACGGTCAATCGCCCTCGGTCTGGGGCTCCATGCAAGATCTCACCTCGTGGGGCCTCAATGATCATGAGGAAGGTGAGGGATCAGCCCAGAACTACACAGCAGGACCTGGTCAATGACCTGAAGAGAGCTGGGACCACAGTCTCAAAGAAAACCATTAGTAACACACTACGCCATCATGGATTAAAATCCTGCAGCGCACGCAAGGTCCCCCTGCTCAAGCCAGCACATGTCCAAGCCCGTCTGAAGTTTGCCAATGACCATCTGGATGATCCAGAGGAGGAATGGGAGAAGGTCATGTGGTCTGATGAGACAAAAATAGAGCTTTTTGGTCTAAACTCCACTCGCCGTGTTTGGAGGAAGAAGACGGATGAGTACAACCCCAAGAACACCATCCCAACCGTGAAGCATGGAGGTGGAAACATAATTCTTTGGGGATGCTTTTCTGCAAAGGGGACAGGACGACTGCACCGTATTGAGGGGAGGATGGATGGGGCCATGTATCGGGAGATCTTGGCCAACAACCTCCTTCCCTTAGTAAGAGCATTGAAGATGGGTCGTGGCTGGGTCTTCCAGCATGACAATGACCCAAAACACACAGCCAGGGCAACTAAAGAGTAGCTCCGTAAGAAGCATCTCAAGATCCTGGAGTGGCCTAGCCAGTCTCCAAACCTGAACCCAATAGAAAATCTTTGGAGGGAGCTGAAAGTCCGTATTGCCAAGCAACAGCCCCAAAACCTGAAGGACCTGGAGAAGGTCTGTATGGAGGAGTGGGCCAAAATCCCTGCTGCAGTATGTGCTAACCTGGTCAAGAACTACAGGAAATGTATCATCTCTGTAATTGCAAACAAAGGTTTCTGTACCAAATATTAAGTTCTGCTTTTCTGATGTATCAAATGTCATGCAATAAAATGCAAATTAATTACTTAAAAATCATACAATGTGATATTCCAGATTTTTGTTTTAGATTCCGTCTCTCACAGTTGAAGTGTACCTATGATAAAAATTACAGACCTCTACATGCTTTGTAAGTAGGAAAACCTGCAAAATCGGCAGTGTATCAAATACTTGTTCTCCCCACCTTTATTTTATCAGGTTGTCCTACTGAGACTAAGGTCTATTTTATAGATGAGCCCTAAATTACATACATTACAGAAAATACAGAAATGCAAGCAGAAAGTGAAAACACAGTCATAAAAAACAAACACCTCATCAGTAATAAAGTCAATTAGCTTTCTGAATTTCCCTAAAGGCACCAAAACAACACACTTAAGAACGTTTTGAAGATTGTCCCACAAATAAGGTGCAAGAAAAGTAAAAGCGGATTTATCTTATTCAGGAGAGACCAAAGGAATTTCCAGAGTTAGCCATCCCTGAGACCGGGTGTGGTAATACGTATGTTTAGTAAAGATGTTAGGTCCAGTGGGACTTTTTTGGTAAAATGGCTTTATAAATGAAAACATAGCAATGTATCAACCAAAATGACATCAAAGAGGGCCAACCAACTTTCTGGTAGAGAATGCAGTGATGAGTACTAAAATTGTCGCCCGTAATCAAGCACAGTGCGCTATGATAAACTGCATTTAACGGCTTTAATGAAGTGGCAGCTCCGTTCATATAGATGATGTCGCCGTAGGCTAGGACCGATAGGAACGTCGACTGAATAATCTACTTTTTAGCGAGGGGCAGGACCTATTTCTAAAGAAGAAGCCCATTTTTAGTCTCAGCTTCTTAACCAACCCATCATCTAAGATTTATAAAAGACAGCTTTTCATCTATCCAGATGTCCCCGAAGCCACTCCTACATTGTCTTGGCTGTGTGCTTAGGGTCGTTGTCCTGTTGGAAGGTGAACCCAGTCTGAGGTCCTGGGTGCTCTGGAGCAGGTTTTCATCAAAGATCTCTCTGCACTTTCCTCTGTTTATCTTTCCCTTGATCTTGACCAGTCTCCCAGTCCCTGCCACTGAATAACATACCCACAGCATGATGCAGCCACTACCATGATTCACCGTAGGGATGGTGCCAGGTTTCCTCCAAACGTGACGCTTGGCATTCAGGCCAAAGAGTTCAACCTTGGTTTCATCAGACCAGAGAATCTTGTTTCTCATTGTCTGAGAGTCCTTTAGGTGCCTTTTGGGAAACTCCAAGCGGGCCGTCATGTGCCCTTCACTGAGAAGTGGCTTCCTTCTGGCCCCTCTACCATAAAGGCCTGATTGGTGGAGTGCTGCAGAGATGGTTGTCCTTCTGGAAGGTTCTCCCATCTCCACAGAAGAACTCTGGAGCTCTGTCAGAGTGACCATCGGGTTCTTGGTCACCTCCCTGACTAAAGCCCTTCTCCCCCGATTGCTCAGTTTGGCTGGGTGGCCAGCTCTAGGAAGAGTCTTGGTGGTTCCAAACTGGAGGCCACTGTGTTCTTGGTGTGTTTTTGATACCATTCCTTTTGTAAATAAGGTATTTAGGTTTTTTATTTGTAATACATTTGCAAACATTTCTAAAAACGTGTTTTCGCTTTTATGGAGTATTGCATGTAGATTGATGAGGAACATGTTTTATTTGATAAATTGTAGAATATGGCTGTAACGTAAGAAAATGTGGAAAAAAGGAAGGGTACTGAATACTTTCCGAATGCACTGTGTATACTTAAATCATCACAGTTATTTTTATGTGCTCTAGAGAACAACATATACTTAGTCTTACTTGCATTCAATACTCATTTCAGGTCAATAAAGTTTTTCTGTAATACAATGAAGGCAGACTGTAGTTCAGATAGAGCCTGGTCAACCCTGGAGGCATTAGCACACAACAGTATTATCGGCATACAACTGCAAGATACAATTTGCCACAGACAAGTCGATATTGTTGATGTAAAGGACGAATCGACCCCTGCGGGACACATTTGGTAATATCCAGGAAACCTGATTTAACACCACCAGTAGATACACATTGAGTTTTATCTGTCAAGTAATTTTTAAAGTAGTTACATGCAGCCTCGTCCAGGCCAATTGAGTTAGCAGTGAGTGATCAACACTATGAAAATACTTTGACAGGTCAATGAAGAAGGCAGCGCAATGTTGCCTTTTATCCATACAGTTAACCACATAATTTACAACTAGCAGCAGAGATAGTGCTATGACCTGGTAGAAAACCCGACTGATGTACAGTACCAATCAAAAGTTTGGACACCAACTTATTCAAGGGTTTTTCTTTATTTTTACCAGTTTCTACATTGTAGAATAATAGTGAATACATCAAAACTATGAAATAAAACATATGGAATCATGTTTGCCAGCAGCATACCACCCTGCATACCACTGCTGGCTTGCTTTGTAGCTATGCAGGGTTGGTCCTGGTCAGTTCCTGGATGGGAGACCAGATGCTGCTGGAAGTGGTGTTGGAGGGCCAATGGCAGGCACTCTTTCTTCTGGTCTAAACAAATATCCCAATTCCCCAGAGCAGTGATTGGGGACACTGCCCTGTGTAGGGGTGCCGTCTTTCGATTGGGACGTTAATCGGGTGTCCTGACTCTCTGAGCTCATCAAAGATCCCATGGCACTTATCGTAAGAGTAGGGGTGTTAACCCCGGTGTCCTGGCTAAATTCCCAATCTGGCCCTCAAACCATCACAGTCACCTAATAATCCCCAGTTTACAATTGGCTCATTCATCCCCCTCCTCTCCCCTGTAACTATTCCCCAGGTCGTTGCTGCAAATGAGAACGTATTCTCAGTCAATTTACCTGGTAAAATAACAGATAAATAAATAAAATGTAGTAACCAAAATAGTGTTAACCAAATCTAAATATATTTTATATTTGAGATTCTTCAAAGAAGCCACCCTTTACCTTGATGACAGCTTTCCACACTCTTGGCATTCTCTCAATTAGCTTCACCTGGAATGCTTTTTCAACAGTCTTGAAGAAGTTTCCACATATCCTGAGCACTTGTTGGCTGCTTTTCCTTCACTCTGCAGTCCAACTCATCCCAAATCGTCTCAATTTAAAATCTCAAATATATTTTGATTTGTTTAAACACTTTTACTACATGATTCCATATGTATTATTTCATAGTTTTGATGTCTTCACCATTATTATACAATGTAGACTGATACTGTACATTAAGAAAACATTTAAAAGATAATAAGGATCTTAGCTGAGAATGAATCCCTCTAATATTTTAACTAGGCAAGAAAGTTTAGAAATAAGATGATAATTAATAATATTAATAATATGATCTCCTCATAGCTATAGGATCATATGATGTTTAGTTGATGCTCTTCTAGGCATTGCCTCAGGCTTGTGCTGCTGTAGCAATGCAAAGTCAGTTAGGTAGAAAAGCTACAAATTGTAAGTTAGTTGATTTTCCATTAGGATAAGACTCCCAGTCAGCCCGAACCCAGGAGAAACAGAGATGCGAAACAGATGATTCTACAGAATTAAGAGCCATAAGCCCAGTTCTTCGTTTCAGACATGTCTCTTTGTTTGAATGGGGTCAGAGGATGGAGGGATGAAGGAGAAGAAGAGAGAGAGTGCTGCCCCCACTTCCTCTGTCTGTGTGGGCTATCAAGTTAATGTGGCTCGTCCAGTCACTTGAATAGAGGAAGGACTTACCAAGAACACAGTCGTTGCATCATTAATTAAACGCCCCCACAGTCTACAAGCAGGTGACACAGCAGCACTGCTGTGAGGGAATGGTATCATGTTATCATTTTCGGCCACTGCGTTCTCGTGTCACAGACGCATAGTCACTGGTGAATTCACTGCCTAGCAGCCAGCCTTGTTGGCAGACAACCCCCCCCCCCCCCCCTCCCTCCCCCCCCGCCCTTCTTTTTTCCATCGCACCCTCCCTCATTTTCTCCATGAGGCCGGCTCAGTTTAACTTCATTTCAGAGATGTGAATGGTGCACTGTGAGACGGCGGAGCTAGGGCAACCGGGGAAGAAATGATTAGACACAGCAAGGCCATTGTGGCACGGTCTGGGCCGAGGGCTGCTCGGTATTGAGTCTCAGTTGTTGCATGGCTTTTTGATAACACATTTTTTTTTTACAGACCCAGGCCTGCAGGTTATTCTGACTACAAATCGTGAGAAGACTGTTTTATTAGAAACCTGGAAGAGGAGTGGTCGGTTTCAAGAATGTATTGTGAATTTGAACCTTGAATTAACCTCTACAATCCTACATTTTGTATCATTGTGGGAAGGCACATGACACATTCTTTCACTGTCAGCTAAGGAAAGACAGAGGAAAGGTAGAGGAAAAGTAGGCTGAAGGGTTCATTCATGTATTGTGTCTTTGCTATGTATTATTCTCTTTGACCTCTAGAATGGCCTGAAGGGGCCCCCTTGTGGCCACTTAAATATTATGCGTTCCTAATACAGGTAACTACCCCAATACACTACACTTGCACACAAATTGCTTATTGCCTTCTGGCTGAAACCTTCTCTGTTTCATTACGGTCAATACACCTTAACTAACAACCTTGCTTCCACCTCTTGCTAACAGTCTGGTTTGTGATATCCTACTGATTAAATGTCTGAGGTCAATTACATGTTAGCTGACAATGCTATCATTCATTCACATTCTTTTTCTATATCATTGACATTGACTTTAGGGTGAAATTTGACCTTACGGCCCCCATGCAGTCTTTGTAATTTCATTTTTTATCATCACTATATGTCTAATAAATCACTGTATGTGTTAATTTAATGAGAATAACTATACAATCATTTATATCCCTGAGCCTCCTTTGGCCCTTGAAATGCTCATTCTGATCTTGTGGGCATTAGGAAACAAATGTGAATATATTTGCAGTACCAGTCAAAAGTTTGGACACACCTACTCATTCAAATATTTTTCATATTTTCTACATTGTAGAACAGTAGTGAAGAAATGAAAACTGTGAAATAACACATTTGGAATCATGTAGTAACCAAAAAAGTGTTAAACAAATCGAAATATATTTTATATTTGAGATTCTTCAAAGTGGCCACTCTTTGCCTTGACGACAGCTTTGCACAATCTTGGCATTCTCTCAACCAACTTTATGAGGAACGCTTTTCCAACAGTCTTGAAGGAGTTCCCACATATGCTGAGCACTTGTTGGCTGCTTTTCCTTCCAACTCATCCTTAACCATCTCAATTGGGTTGAGATCGGGTGACTGTGGAGGCAAGGTCATCTGATGCAGCACCATCACTCTCCTTATTGGTCAAATAGCCCTTACACAGCCAGGAGGTGTGTTTTGGGTCATTGTCCTGTTGAAAAACAAATTATATTCCCACCAAGTGCAAACCAGATGGGATGGCATATCGCTGCAGAATGCTGGCAGCCATGCTGGTTCAGTGTGCCTTGAATTCTAAATAAATCCCAGACAGTGTCACCAGCAAAGAACCCTCACACATAACACCTCCTCCTCCATGCTTCATGGTGGGAACCACACATGCAGAGATAATCCGTTCACCTACTGTGCATCTCACAAAGATACAGCGGTTGGAACCAAAAATCTCAAATTTGGACTCATCAGACCAAAGGACAGATTTTCACCGGTCTAATGTCCATTGCTCGTGTTTCTTAGCCCAAGCAAGTCTCTTCTTATTATTGGTGTCCTTTAGAAGTGTTTTCTCCCCAGGACTTCGACCATGAAGGCCTGATTCACGCAGTCTGATGTTGACATGTGTCTGTTACTTGAACTCTGTGAAGCATTTATTTGGGCCGCAATCTGAGGTGCAGTTAACTCTAATGAAATTATCCTCTACAGCAGAGGTAACTCTGGGTCTTCCTTTCCTGTGGCGGTCCTCATGAGAGCCAGTTTCATCATAGCACTTGATGGTTTTTGGGCACTTGAAGAAACTGTATTGACTGACCTTCATGTCTTAAAGTAATGATGGACTGTCGTTTCTCTTTGCTTATTTGAGCTGTTCTTGCCATAACATGGACTTGGTCTTTTACCAAATAGGGCTATCTTCTGTATACTACGCCTACCTTGTCACAACACAACTTATTGCCTCAAACACATAACATTTTCTTTTGACAAGGCACACCTGTTTATTTAAATCATGTAAAGGTGACTACCTCATGAAGCTGGTTGAGAGAATGCCAAGAGTGTGCAAAGTTGTCATCAAGGCAAAAAGTGGCTACCTTGAAGAATCTCAAATATAAATTATATTTTTATTTGTTTATCACTTTTTTGGTTACCACATGATTCCATATGTGTTATTTTATAGTTTTGATGTCTTCAATATTATTCTACAATGTAGAAAATAGTAAAAAATAAAGATAAACCCTTGAATGAATAGGTGTGTCCAAACTTTTGACTGGTACTGTACATACACAGCCCTGATTGGCTGATAGGATGGTCTAGAGACCACCCCCTTACCCAAATGAACAGTTATCGGTCTATTATAATCAGATCACATTGTGACATCATGATGTGGGCCAAATGTTCCATCCCTATCAGACCTCAGGATAAGACCCAGATGCAGACCGTTCGAAAGTCATAAAAGTTTATTACAAAAACTGGGGGCAGACAAATGACAGGTCAAGGGCAGGCAGAGGTCAGTAATCCAGAGCAGTGTCCAAAAGGTACAGAGCGGCAGGCAGGCTCAAGGTCAGGGCAGACAGAGGTCAGTAATCCAGGGCAGTGTCACAAGGTACAGAACGGCAGGCAGAATGGTCAAAACCGGGAAAACTAGAAAACAGGGACTAGAGAGGAAAAAAAGGAGTACGGGAATAACGCTAGTAGGCTTGACGAGACACACAGAAAACACAGGTATAAACGCACAGGGGACAATGGGGAAAATGGGCGACACCTGGAGGGGGGTGGACACAAGCACCTGTCACGCCCTGACCTGAGATATCTCTGTTTTCTTTATATTTTGGTTAGGTCAGGGTGTGACTAGGGTGGGTACGCTAGTTTTTGTATTGTATAGGTTTTTTTGTATGTCTTGGATTTTTGTAGGTCTAGGTGATTTGTATGTCTATGGTGGCCTGATATGGTTCCCAATCAGAGGCAGCTGTTTATCGTTGTCTCTGATTGGGGATCATATTTAGGTAGCCATTTCCCTTTGGTGTTGGTGGGATCTTGTCTACGTGTAGTTGACTGTCAGCACCTATTTGTATTGTTAATTTTGTTAGTTTGTTCAGTGTTTCATTCTTTAAATAAATATGAATGTATGCATACCACGCTGCGCCTTGGACCGATCCTTTTAATGAACGTGACAGAAGATCCCACCAAAAATGGACCAAGCAGCGTGTTCAGGAGGAATGGACCTGGGAGGAGATTTTGAATGGAGCAGGACCCTGGACGCAGGCTGGGGAGTATCGCAGTCCTAAGGAGGAGATAGAGGCAGCGAAAGCAGAACGGCGATATTACGAGGAGTTGTACCAACGAGACAAGCATGAGAGGCAGCCCCATAAAACATTTGGAGGGGGCACACGCGGAGATTGGCTGAGTCAGGTTGGAGACCTGAGCCAACTCCTCGTGCTTACCGTGGGGAGCGTATGACTGGTCAGACACTGTGTTACGCAGTGATGCGCATGGTGTCTCCAGTTTGCATTCATAGCCCGGTGCGCTCTATTCCAGCTCCTCGCATTTGCCGGACTAGAATGGGCATCCAGCCAGGATGGATGGTGCCAGCTCAGCGCTCCTGGTCTCCAGTACACCTCCTTGGACCAGGATATCCTGCGCCAGCTCTGCGTACTGTGTCTCCGGTGTGTCTGCACAGCCCAGTGCGTCCTGTGCTAGCGCCCCACAATTGCCGGGCTCAGGTGAACATCCAGCCAGGACGCATTGTGCCAGCTCTACGCTCCAGATCTCCAGTGCACCTCCACAGTCCAGTACGCCCTGTGCCTGCTCCCCGCACTCGCCCTGAGGTGCGTGTCTTCAGCCCGGTGCCACCTGTACCAGTCCCACGCACCAGGCCTCCAGTGTGCCTCCAGAGTCCAGTACGTCCTGTGCCTCCTCCCCGCACTCGCCCTTAGGTGCGTGTCACCAGCCCGGTACCACCAGTGCCGGTACCACGCACCAGACCTCCAGTGCGCCTCCACAATCCAGTATGTCCTGTGCCTGCTCCCGCACTCGCCCTGAGATGCGTGTCTTCAGCCCGGTACCACCAGTGCCGGCACCACGCATCAGGTGTCCAGTGCGCCTCCACAGTCCAGAGCTTCCGGCGACAGTTCCCAGTCCAGAGCTTCCGGCGACAGTTCCCAATCCAGAGCTTCCGGAGACAGTTCCCAGTCCAGAGCTTCTGGCGATGTTTCACAATCCGGAACCTCCAATGACGGGCCACAGTCCGGAACCTCCAACAATGGGCCACAGTCCGGAACTTCCACCGACGGTCCACAGTCCGGAACCTCCGGCGACGGTTCCCAGTCCAGGGCCTCGGGCGATGATCCGCAGTCCAGAGCCTCCGGCGATGATTCTACAAAGGCGGAGGGATCAGCGTAAAGAGGGGGGGCTGCATCCAGAACCGGAGCCGCCACCGAGGGGTGGGGGGTACTGTCACGCCCTGACCTGAGATACCTCTGTTATCTTTATATTTTGGTTAGGTCAGGGTGTGACTAGGGTGGGTATGCTAGATTTTGTGTTGTCTAGGATTTTTTGTATGACTATAGTTTTTGTGATTTGTATGTCTATGGTGGCCTGATATGGTTCCCAATCAGAGGCAGCTGTTTATCGTTGTCTCTGATTGGGGATCATATTTAGGTAGCCATTTCCCTTTGGTGTTGGTGGGATCTTGTCTATGTGTAGTTGCCTGTCAGCACTCGTTTGTATAGCTTCACGCTTTGTTATTTTGTTAGTTTGTTCAGTGTTTCATTCTTTAAATAAATAAGAATGTACGCATACCACGCTGAGCCTTGGTCCGATCCTTATAACTAACGTGACAGCACCAGACTGGTGAAACAGATCAGAGTGTGACAATCCCACCTGAACAGGCTGAAATTCCAGATTTTTACATAAAACAGATATTTATTACATAAAAAGGACCTTATCAGAATTTTTACATTTCAAACTAGGTTTCCATCCAATTGGAGAAAGATTTTCATGGGAATATTAGAAATCTTCAGAAAAAAATGTGCATTTTCCCACCAGTGGTGTGTTTCCACCAAACTGACTTGTTGCAGATAACAATCTGAGTGCACACAAAATGTACTTTTTCGCTTAAGTTTTCATGTACAGAATAAAAATCTAAATTTCAATGTGTTTCCATCGCATTTTCAACTCTAGTTTTGTCACAAAAACTTATGCGTTAAATAGCAAATGTGCCTACTCTGGTCAGCTCTGAGATCCAGTGCAGGTGGGCTGTACAGGTTGGATAGTCTACATGATGAGATTACTATGAATAAGAGCGAGAATATTTGTATTTGTCAAACGGCAGTCAAGCATCAACCACCAATCATCAGAAGACCCTCGTTATTTGTTGGAAAGGAGCATCAAGATCACTGTGCACTTTCACCACCCTGTGAAGTTCATCATAACTTATTTCAGCTGTAGCCTACTACACTGCATGGTTTTCCAAGTCGTAGTGGGAGGACCACACACTGTGTCATCGCGTGACTCCAAGTTTACTTCGATATGATGGTGGTTATATCAATATTTGCTCATAAAGGCGTTTCCACTGCCATTTCTCACGTAATTAATTTTACAGACACAAAAGGTTCCCACTATGTCGAACGAACAAATGATCACTTTTAAAATTGTACCAAAACTTCCTGTTTCCGTCACAGCTGTCGTGATTTTATTTTTGTGGTATGACTTTACTCGCATAAAACCTGTGGATGGAAACTTGGTTAGAGTGTGGAAATATCATGAAAAAACAGAAAAATCATGTTTTAATTGCACTGCCCCTTTAAAACCGACATGGAACCTGTTTGGATCATTTGTCATCATGATTGATGTAATTCAGTGGAGCAGTCTTCTGCTCTTCTTGTATAGAATATTGCTGCCAGAATATTGATGTCTAGTTTTGGGGGTGTCACCCAAGTAACATCCCATAAATCTGTTGTTTTTCAAATTAAATGGCAAGCGTTTGGAAGCTCAAAAATGTCAGAGCGAGGCTATTTGTCAGCCGAAGCAGCTTGGAAAATTGGGAGGCACACTTGTTTTCAACATCTGAATCCTAGTTTTGTCCGTGGAATGATGTCAGGCGAAGTTCAACTGTTTTTCACATGTAAAGTTTCTCATTCCTGAATTGCAGGCCATCAACCTCAGGAGGCATCATGGGAAGCAGCTAGGTCCTAAAGACCTTTTAGTATAGGAAGGCTTTTTGTTAATAGCTGTGTTCTGTAGTGTCCTCGGTCTTTGAAGCATCAGCTGTGTTTTTGTTTCAGTTGCCCTGACTAGCTGTGTTATTATTAATATAGTTTGAAATGCAGTTGCATGCTTGATCTTGACCAGAACAAATTGTTTAAAGGACATTACAATTTAAAAGTAAAGCTTCTCAGATCTTTTCAGTCCTCAATCGTGGTCTTTTGGAACCCTTTTTTCTAAGAGCGTATAGTACTCCTAACTAACACAACCCATTTTGGGGATGGCTGATATGATATTGCAAGTATGTCTTGGCATGTCGGGCAAGCCAGAGTCCGTGGTCTCACATTGTCGGCCTACTACTATGCAAAGTGCTGTAAATCTGTCCAAGTGAGACTATAGTCAACGTGACTCACTCTCAGACATACACACTTTCAGAGCAAATTTGCCCGCTTACGGTTGAGTGCAAGAATGAAAGCTGCCAAACAGGGTTAAGACAGTTGATACCCACATATTAACACCAGAGCTCCTTTGGCTTCTTGCGCCCGTTAACACCACTTTGCATAACCAAAGGTTGTTTGTGTTAAAAGGAAATGAACAATGCTTTGGCGAAATTGAATTAGTATTACGTTGCCATAGAAACAAGATTTTCATTTGGGCAGGATTAATAGAGCAACAATACACTTGTATTTATTTTTGAACCTGTTCCTACCTTTGTAATACATGAGCAGAACCCAACTGTAGGTTGACTATGTGAACGTGTTGAAGAGGACACAACAATGGCTTGCATTTTTCTGTTGTGTCTGTCTTTATTTGATGCATTTTTACCTTGTAGAGTACTATAGGCTTTCCAGGTCTGTTTTCTGTTTTTTACATTTTTTATTTGTTTTCTTGATAAAATACGGTGTCTTCGGTCAGCATAAATAGAGATACTTTTACAATTGCACCTTGTAGGCCTATTTTCCACTGGTGACTGTGATGCACAGCTGCATATGCTGTGCCGTTCCAGAGGTTGTACCCCTGTTAGAATTAGGTAGAGCTCAATAGAGTCAACGCGTGCAGGCTCTGGAGCAACGCGTGCTGCTTAGCCCATTATACTGTTAAAAGTCCCTGCTTTCATACATAAACATTGAAATAGTTTCCAAATCGATTTGTTAAATTGTCGAGCTTGTATAATAAGAGAACGAAGCTGCTAAAAAGTTTCTAAAGAATAGACTAAACATCTGGCTTTGTTATATACCAATGGGGACAAAAACATCCTGTCTCTGTGTTTTTAACATGCAAGCGATGTTAGTTAAATTATTATCCTTTTTAAATGATCATTTGGTAAGTCGCTTGCCCTGGCTTTTATGCAGTAGCTTCTTTAGGTTATTGTGCAAGGCAAGGCAAGGCAAGGCAAGTGGTTAATGCTGGAACTGCATGTGTTTGGTTTTCTGAATCCTCTTGATTTCCAACTAGTATAACAGATTGTGCCACCAGATAACACTCTGCACTACAATTCACACGCCACGTCTGCATGAAATTGGAGGCATCGTTAAAAAGCACATTGCAAAATACGTATTTCACAGAACTGTGGCAAAGAGGGAGGTCATCCGCGACTTGCCCCAGTTTACATAACGAGAAGAAGCACAATTTTGAGTGATTTGAGATGATCGGAGGCCTACTATGTGAAACCCTGACAAATTGCTTGAGCCGATCGATAGATGTAAAGAATGGGACTTCTACTCCAAAGCTCTCAGACAGACTATGTCTGTTTCAAATACCCATTCATTTGGATGGTATTGTGGTACCACCAGCAGGCCTCTTTATCTTCTCAACCTCAGAGCAGACCCTGCTTATCCCTTATGAGCAAACAGACAAATAGAGGATCATGACTATTTTCAACCTAATGTTGCTCACCACCGATGACTGTAAATCTTTGTGCTTTGCTCGAGAGCCAAGAGCAAAGGGGGCCTTTTTGCCCCCCTGTTTATGCCTACAGTGCCTTGCGAAAGTATTCGGCCCCCTTGAACTTTGCGACCTTTTGCCACATTTCAGGCTTCAAACATAAAGATATAAAACTGTATTTTTTTGTGAAGAATCAACAACAAGTGGGACACAATCATGAAGTGGAACGACATTTATTGGATATTTCAAACTTTTTTAACAAATCAAAAACTGAAAAATTGGGCGTGCAAAATTATTCAGCCCCCTTAAGTTAATACTTTGTAGCGCCACCTTTTGCTGCGATTACAGCTGTAAGTCGCTTGGGGTATGTCTCTATCAGTTTTGCACATCGAGAGACTGAAATTTTTCCATTCCTCCTTGCAAAACAGCTCGAGCTCAGTGACGTTGGATGGAGAGCATTTGTGAACAGCAGTTTTCAGTTCTTTCCACAGATTCTCGATTGGATTCAGGTCTGGACTTTGACTTGGCCATTCTAACACCTGGATATGTTTATTTTTGAACCATTCCATTGTAGATTTTGCTTTATGTTTTGGATCATTGTCTTGTTGGAAGACAAATCTCCGTCCCAGTCTCAGGTCTTTTGCAGACTCCATCAGGTTTTCTTCCAGAATGGTCCTGTATTTGGCTCCATCCATCTTCCCATCAATTTTAACCATCTTCCCTGTCCCTGCTGAAGAAAAGCAGGCCCAAACCATGATGCTGCCACCACCATGTTTGACAGTGGGGATGGTGTGTTCAGGGTGATGAGCTGTGTTGCTTTTACGCCAAACATAACGTTTTTGCATTGTTGCCAAAAAGTTCAATTTTGGTTTCATCTGACCAGAGCACCTTCTTCCACATGTTTGGTGTGTCTCCCAGGTGGCTTGTGGCAAACTTTAAACGACACTTTTTATGGATATCTTTAAGAAATGGCTTTCTTCTTGCCACTCTTCCATAAAGGCCAGATTTGTGCAATATACGACTGATTGTTGTCCTATGGACAGAGTCTCCCACCTCAGCTGTAGATCTCTGCAGTTCATCCAGAGTGATCATGGACCTCTTGGCTGCATCTCTGATCAGTCTTCTCCTTGTATGAGCTGAAAGTTTAGAGGGACGGCCAGGTCTTGGTAGATTTGCAGTGGTCTGATACTCCTTCCATTTCAATATTATCGCTTGCACAGTGCTCCTTGGGATGTTTAAAGCTTGGGAAATCTTTTTGTATCCAAATCCGGCTTTAAACTTCTTCACAACAGTATCTCGGACCTGCCTGGTGTGTTCCTTGTTCTTCATGATGCTCTCTGCACTTTTAACGGACCTCTGAGACTATCACAGTGCAGGTGCATTTATACGGAGACTTGATTACACACAGGTGGATTGTATTTATCATCATTAGTCATTTAGGTCAACATTGGATCATTCAGAGATCCTCACTGAACTTCTGGAGAGAGTTTGCTGCACTGAAAGTAAAGGGGCTGAATAATTTTGCACGCCCAATTTTTCAGTTTTTGATTTGTTAAAAAAGTTTGAAATATCCAATAAATGTCGTTCCACTTCATGATTGTGTCCCACTTGTTGTTGATTCTTCACAAAAAAATACAGTTTTATATCTTTATGTTTGAAGCCTGAAATGTGGCAAAAGGTCGCAAAGTTCAAGGGGGCCGAATACTTTCGCAAGGCACTGTATTTGTGTACACATGTGAGCCATGACAAGTAAGTTATGAACCTCAGATTGCTCACTCAATTTTAAGCCCCCAACCCGCCATCTTGAACGAGAATGGCTTACCAAGAAAAGCTTCCAAAAGGAAGCTGAAGAGCGAAGGCCCAGCTGAACTCCCGCCATCTTGAATCTTTGTATGCAAAGCCAGTAAACAAGAAACAATGAAAGACAGAGAGGAACAAACATACACTCAAGGCTCTCTCTCAGGAGACAGAAGCAAGCGAATCTTCCCTGTCCAGCATCTGGACCCAAAGCAGCTTGTTTTCATCTGTGCTGTGACAATGCCATTGAAACTATCTTCACAGCATTGTATTTTTCCTAGATTTTATGGAGACTAATGTTACTGTTGTGGAATATGCAGGCATTTGTGATGAATGAGAGACACTTTCTCTAGCTGAATTCGACCCTTTGGCTCTGAGCTGCAATAACAGCACACTTATGCAGTGGTTTGTCTGTATTACGGACCTAATCCGATTCTAGTCTACCTGCAAGGCATCACACTATCACTCTTTCTTCAATACTGTTCTCTCTTAGTCTATTATTCTTTATCCTGTCTCAGTCTATACAATCTTGCTGCTTTGTTCATTCCTTGAATTCCCCTCTTAAATCTGTGCCTGTCTTTCCCTCCATCCTTCATCTGCTTCTCTTTATCCCCCTCTTATCTCTCTCTATCCAGGCTCACTGTTAAGCTGGCCCAAGATTCAATTACCCACCAATGTTCTACAATGAATATCCTTCCCATTTTCTATGTGACCCAATGGTCACTTGTTCTGTACATTGACTGTGAAAGTTGATAGCCTCTTATGTGTTCATTGTGCTGTTGTTGTTCTAAGGTATAACACAACAGCACAATGAACACATAAGAGGCTATCAACGTTTACAGTCAGTAACGTATACCACACTGAGGCAACACAGATGTTGCATTGGAGGGAAGTGAGTTGAATAAAATGATTGTTAGATAGGCTATCTATTGAATTATGTTCATATCGGATTCTTCTTTATATCTATTAACATTCAATGTTTCTCAAGATCACTGTTTAAAAAATGATATTAAATTGCCTTGTATTTCATAGAAAAGCCTACTTCATTATTGTTCAGGGTAAAATGCTGTGAAGAGATATATTCAAGGGCAAGGACTGTGTATTTTGACTTGAATTATGAACCTAATATAAACATAACAGCCAAGTATGCAACATATACTCTATTCCAGCAACGTGTCAAGTTATACCTTTTTTTGATTTATTCATATCAATTGAATATAAAGTGGTATGCATTATAGTAATAAGTACTGTTATAATACCCACATTAGTTTCCCCTCCAGGGATGTAAACTACCCAGGAGTCTTTCTTGTCTCATGGAAAATATTGTGATGAATGTGTTTGATTTTTCACAATGTTATATCCAATATATCCTTTAAATCATTAAATCTATTGATCTTCAATCAATCGTATCACACTCAATTAAATGTCTAAAAACCTGTTTTTTTCTTTGTCATTATGGGGTATTATGTGTAGATTGATGAGGAAAACTACTCAATCAATTTTAGAATAAGGCTGGAACGTAACAAAGCTTGGAAAAAGCCAAGGGGTCTGAATACTCCGAATGCACTGTATACCTAAGTTACACAATGATGTCTTTGCTGGGGGACAGATAGTGATGAGAACAGATGGCCAGTGGACTTGAAATCACTGGCCACTTTAATAATGGAACACAAGTCCCCTTAATAATGCTTACATATTTTCCATTACTCATCTCATATCTCGTATATACTGTGTTCTATTCTATTGTATTTTAGTCTATGCCGCTCCGACATTGCTTGTCCAAATATTTATATATTTTTAATTCCATTTATTTACTTAAGATTTGTATGTATTGTGTGTATTGTTGTGAAATTGTTAGATATCACTGCACTGTTGGAGCTAGAAACACAAGCATTTCACTACACCAGCAATAGCATCTGCTAAACATGTGTATGTGGCCAATACAATTTGATTTGATTTGATCTTCATTAATACCCATGCCCCAGCAGAAAACATCCAAGGGCAATAGAAATATCACTTCACATTAAAAATGATTCATCTTCACAATCTTACGGTCTCTCTCTTGTCTACAAGACAAGACAACCCATTCCATACCTTTTAACCTATCAAAGTCAACTGGGTTAAAAGGTACCTCAAACATCCTCATAGTTTCTGGAATATTATACCTCATTTTGTTTTTCCAAAACTTTTTGACTACAATGTCCATATATTGTGGGTACACTTCCTGTGAAATAGGCGGGTTTTCACAAGCAGGCTTTAATGTGCTGGGCTTTGCTGTATAAACCCAACTTTTCACCTCATAAATGTTTTTATATGGAACAATATAAAATATTACATAGAAACAAGATGTTATTTTACCGTAACTGGTTCTCGAAAAACATTGTCCTTGTCAGCCAATTAGTTAGTATTATGTGGGAATCTATATACGCAGATAGAATTTATGGAAAGACTTTCAAGCAAGGAATATGACACTGTTATTAAAGCTATACCTAGTGGAATAAAAACTTTACTTCAGAATAATGCATATTTTGGAATATCTCCTATTGTAAGCGATATCCAGGTGAATGGCATAGGTTTACTAGATACGAAATTCAACAATCGTTTATTAAGGCATATTTTCTACAGGAAGTCTATTCCCTCTTTGATATTTTGTTGGGCTTCATCGTTTGATGTAAACTGGCGCCATGCTTGGCTCACTCCACACACATTTATGGTGATCAATGAAGTAAAGGAGATCTCCTTTAAGATTATCCATAGATTCTATTCGTGTAATGGCTTGTTTTCTAAATATATACCTGACGTTACCAGTGAATGCAGTTTTTGTGAACTAGGAACTGAATCTATTGAACATTTATTATGTCGTTGTTTACATAGTGAAGTGTTCTGGACTGATGTAAAACTATAATATCTTGGCCACAAAATGCATACAACCTTTGACAATTCTAAGTTTGACATATACCACACTGATTCCGCAATTGAACGTGAGTATGTCATAAATCTCTTAATTTTATTAGGAAAAATGTTCATACACAAATCAAAATTTATGAAGAAAAATACCCTTTTCTTATTTTTAAAAATCTGATTTGGACAACTATTTAGAGTCATTAAAAAGTATACAAAACAAAATGCAAAAAAATGTATTCGCTACATGTCTGTATTTGAATTGATATAATGTGGATTTTTTTGTTCTCTTATTTTTTTGTGGAATCCCTCTGTCTGTTCTGTTTATGTTTCGCTGTTTAATTTAAAAAAAATATATATATTTTCCATGGTTCCATGTTTGTGATTTTTTTTAATTCTTGTTGCCAAATACTTCATACATAAACAAAAATTCCAAAATTCTATCCCAAAATTACACATTTTTTTGATTGAATTGAATTATCTTGTTAAGACATTATCCCTAGTAAATAACAACTATAATAACACATTCCTGAATCATTTGAATTCGTTTTTTTTCGGAGTGAATACAATTGCACTAAAATTGTTTATTTTTTAAATGATTTTATTGATATTTTTTGTATGTTTGAGTATTTTCTTGTTAATACCTGTGTTTTGTTTTGTTAGACGTGTTTGATGTAGCAATGTAAGTTGATTTTTGTATTATGAATAATAAAACATTTAAAAAGGGTTTTCAACGTTCTTACGTAGGTTCTGATATTCCATTGGTAATCAAATCGGTCTGTTATCATAGTACTTGCGCGGGATTGGTTTTTGAATATCCAACCGCTCAGCAGTCTTTGGCTCCGCCTTGTTGTACCTGTCGTTCTGTGAGAGGCTGTCAGGGTTTTCTATTGTCCCGCCCATTCCCTCCCATCTGATTACATTTTACAAGAGCGTGTGCGATGTAATGGTGGTTGTCACTGACGAATGTGAATCAAAAAAGCCGGTGGACACAGTGAAGATAAGGAGACTAAACCACGTCAAAAAATCTTGGGCGCTGTACGGAAATAGCGGGAGATAGTGGAGCGTGGCAGGAGGGTGCTCACTACTCTTTCAAACGCGACCGATGCCGCAAACCACGCAGAATATGGCGGAGCAGCACACAGCCACGGACGGCAAGCACAAAGCGTCTCCGAATGCCGGAGGATCGCTGCATGGTAACAGCCGACCCAACGCCGTGGGTGGAGGGGGGAAAGGAGGCCTCTCTGGCGGACTGGCACAGCCAGCGGGGTGGCAGTCCTTACTCTCGTTTACTATTCTTTTTCTGGCCTGGTTGGCAGGCTTCAGTTCTAGACTTTTTGCAGTGATCCGGTTCGAGAGCATCATCCACGAGTTCGATCCATGGTAAGTAACGTTAGCGAACTGCAGTATTAGCAGGCGAGCCAAAGCTAACGTTGGTTGCGTTAGTCAATAGGATTTGCTAGCCAGAAGCGGAGTCATGTTTGCTGCTGTTCTAGATGGGTTGATGCCTAACTTCATTGACTGTATGGTAATGTCTCGTGATCTGTGTCTCCCTGACCTCATAATGCTGTTTTTGTAGCCAACTTTCATGGCGCACAACTTCCCGGTTGTAAAACTTTCCGTGCTTTCCCCCGGACGGTCATTGAAAAATGATGAGCTAGCTAATAACGAACCAGCTAACGTTATATAGTTAACACGGGACAACCTGCAAATCAACCATTTGCTCAGTGTTATGAATAAGCTGACAGATTGTTAGCCAGCTGAATTAGCTAGGCAAGCAATGTCCTGAAGTCAGAACTTCCTGGACATTTCCTCATGAGGAATAGGCCTAGAACTTTATTTTTCTTGTCATTCACTCATTATTTTATTCACTCATTCATCGAAGTCGGGTATCCTAGTCAAAGTCGAGGTTATCGTGGCTCCAAGAGGACAGTCAGTGCCACTTCTCACTTTGGGTACAACATTGCCAACTATGTTGATCTGCGTCTCAGGTTTTTAGAGTTGTATTTATAGCCTCAAAAACATACGACGTTTTGTGGTAATTATCGATACTTGAGCATATACATGCAAGTACAGCTCTTTACAATTTTATTGGCCTCCTAACATGAATATGTGGCCACTGGCCAGCTTGAATATGTAGGCACTGCCAATTTATAATACAAATCAAGTTAACGTGACACATTTTATGACAGCAGGATTAAAACCCGGAAGCCAGGGGGTGTCTCCCCTCGGTTTGTTCTTTGTATCTGTACACACAATAGCAGAATAATCCTATCTGTCCAAACGGCTGCCTGCCCTGCCATTTTTTTTTGTAGATCAGCATTGCAGTGTCCCATTCAAAAATCACAGCTGATGTGCTTTTATTTAATATTGAGTATTGGCTAATAACCCACACTGTTACTGTAGTGGCACCATTACGTATTGCTTAGTAGTGTACATGATTGCACAAGGTGCAATAATGCCCCTACAGAAGTGAAACATCTGAGTTAATGCATTACCTTAGATGAAGTGCATGTTACTCTGCCTAGGCAGTATGTTAGTGTGCACTTCTCTTTTAAAGGGATTTTGGCAATGAGCCCTGTATTTACTTCCCCAGAGTCAGATGCACTTGTGGATACCATTTTTGTCTGTGTCCAGTATGAAGGAAGTTAGAGGTAGTTTCGCAAGCCAATGTAAGGACAGTGACTTGGAGTCTATGGGTATTTGCCTGCATGCTATGTTAACAAGCAAGGATAATTGGTAGATCCTGGGCTAATGTTGCACTTTTCACACAACTACCATTATTCCTCTCCCACACTAAGTACCAGACTTTGCCTAGACCTATGTGTGTGTTGTCTGTATCAAGTACCTTCAAGTATAGCTCCAGAGGACTTCCTCAGTAAAATTGCAAGGAGACTCAATGCAGAATTGTTGTGAGCCCCGAATGACACCCTATGGGCCCTGGTCAAAAGTAGTGCACTATATCGGGAAAAGGGTGCCATTTGGGAGAAGTCTAATGTAACAGGATTGCAATTGTTTTGGCATATGTCTGATATGCTGCCTAAAGGACTACTTTGGGTGGTCACATGGTTCCCCAGCCTCTCCATGGTAAATGGTTAGCTAGCTGTGGGGTTTACTAGGTAACCTGAGGACGGTGGGAAGATTATTAACCCATCTATCAAGCTCTTCCGGATGTCTTATTTGAAGCAGCAGCTTTTTTGTAACCCTCTTGCTATTCTTAGAGGGTTCATTCAGAACTTTCCTCAAATCAATTCTCTTGCATGACATCAAGTTTGTGTTGAGCCTTGTTCTGTTTAAAAATATATATATAAAAAAAAATGTAGCATCCAAATGCTTGTGATCGATGCATCACCAAGAGCATTTTACTCGACAGCGAGAACAGAATGCGGAGATTGGATTTGTCAGCAGTGTGCCAAGCTAATATTGAAATATGCAAACATTGTTTGTGATGGAACAGTGAGTGGCATGACAAGAATGTTATCTTCATCCCTGCTCTCTAAGACCAGGTTATTTCAGATATAGTATAGTCAATTTTATTTGCCTTATCTTGTCCATAGGCTACCGTTTTCAAACACCAGGCTACGTCAATCAGTGTCATGTTTCGTCTAGAAGCTCGTGTCATGTTTTTATTGATTGCAGCTGCCAAAATATCCCTTGGATCATTTAAACAATTACAGCACATCTCACTTGTCAAGATGCTGCATTGAATGACTGAGGGGATTGCAAGCGCGTCTTTGAGCTTACTGAAACTCAAACCACAAGGTTGCAGTCCAAGCGATGGCCTACACACCCTTTTTGGGGAAATGACACCTCTATTGCCAGGCGGGCAATCCCTCTTCTGCCAGGACAGATGTGCCCAGGTTATATGGGTGAATCACTCGGGCCTTAGGCCACAGCTTTACCCTTTCATTACCCTCCAGAATGAAGATCTCATAGGTGGATTAAACTGAAGCAATGCTTTCAGAGCTCTCTAGCAATCTCATGTTAGTGTATAGGCCAGCTGCAGTGAGAGCGGCAGAAGTCATCAGTGATGATTGGTATTAGAAGGGTGATCTAGATACTCTTTGTATCTACCTTTTCTCTTTGAAATATGCGACAAAGGCCAACAGCGATGCTACTTTTCAGATGTCCTCTAAATCACTCCGTTGACGGTGTTTAGTGATCCCCCCCCCCCATTGCATCTTAAGTCATAAATAAAGATGCACCCTGGTACTCATGTATTTCTTATATGACACAGCCTAACGCACAACATTTTCTTTATACAAATGTATCATGCACATTTAATGGCCTCAGCTGTCTAGGTAGAACCTGTTTTCAAGGTCCCCCTCGGCAGCAGACAATATGCCAAATGGAGTTGTTTCGTCAAGCTATTCGATCTCATTATTGGCTTAGTCATCAGTGTGTGTGTGTGTGTGTGTGTGTCCCCCATCATACATGTATCAAAGCAAATTGCTTGAAGCAGGGAGAGTGCAACTCCCCGTGAACATTTACTCTAATGCGTTATGTGGTGAGGATCTGATTCTGATAGATGCATCTAATAGAGGCTTGGCTGAAGAGTATCCCAAAACCTACGTTTATTCCCTGCAGCATCTCCGCCACAGCCATCTGTCCAACAGGTAATGAAATATGCAGTGCCCGATTTAACTGCAGTGGGTGGCAAACTTTGTACAACAAACGTTCAGAATCCCTATAATGCATTGTTTGGAGCACAGGGCGGGATGCTTGATTTGATGCCCGGCAATGAATTTGGGCCTACCGGAGCTGTGGCTCTTGAGTTCCAGTTGAGTTTAGCCTACATCATCAAATGCAGCCAGAGGCCAGAATTGCAAATACCTCAAATGGGTAATTAACCAAGGGGATAGATTTTTTTGTTTTGTTGTGTGATTAAAAGTGTCATTTAAACACTGGATAGTGAGTGCTCATGTTGAAAGAATCTTTACCGCTTCAGAATCTTTAATGTTCTTCGCATTGGATCACTCTACACAACCTCTTGGAAGTGACTCATCGAATAAAAATCAGATTCATCCTGATGATCATTGAATTGACATGTGAAAAGGAACCTTTTGTTGGACTTGTATTGACACTCCTGAATTGAAGACGGGCAGCTTTGTGAGATCGCTGTGTGTTTCTGTGAAGCACATTTTCAATGACAAAGGTGCTGTTCTGGCTTCCGTTAGACTCCAGTCCCAGGCATAACCAAATTCATACCACACACCCAATACAGAGGTAATGACCACATACACCACGTTATTCTCCTATTGTCTTCAATCATGATGATGCTCATAATTAACCTCCATGTACCCATGGGCAGGGGCGTTGGGTGAGGAGAATTTGCTGACGTATGCGGTTGTGGCAGCACGCGTAGGCGCTGAGCTGGCAGGAAGGAGCTTAGAGCTCAGGGGAGCCATCGGGGAACACAAAAAGCTCTGCTGGCATATAAACATTTGTTTGTTTTTGGGTTATTCCATTCACATATACACTGCGGAATCTGGCAACTCACTACAAAGCACATGCATTCCTGTTTTTGTTGATTTCTACCTCAAACTTCTGTCTCATTGAGTAAGCCTCTTGCTGTTTTTATTTTTGTTACGAATGCGACTAGTGTTAGAACGGGTTTTGTGGAGTCGTTCTTGGCTACAGACAGCAACAAGGTGCAGTTCATGAGGATGGTCGATGCTATGCACAGCCGGGATGGGGTTTGCGGTTGAGTTAATTGCACGGAATTGGCAATCACTGACGTTCCCCCATTGCTATACAAATTTAAATATACATAGGCGTACCTAATGTTGTGATTCTGAAAGTGTGCTGCGGAGGCTGCCTAACGAGAGCCTCTTCCTGTCAACAGCCCAGCTGCCATGCAATTTCGCCGCGATGGAGGAGAACTGTGCGCGGAAGTATTTGTTAATCTGATTGATTGCTTATCTCTAAGCACAAGTGGCCTTAAATATCAGTGTCAGCCTGGAGAAGACCAGCATCATGGGGTGAGGGAGATGAAGCCGTAGACTTTTCGAGGTCTCTGTGTGGCTGTTCGGGTCCATTTATGCGGTTGGGGTGGGTTACTGACCTGGTGCAATGGGATAAAACGTATCGCTTGCAAAACATGTATGGGAGTATTCTGCCAAGAAATCCCCAGGCTTGTTTTTCTTTTACATCTTCTCCCTCTGACTACACACACTTGCTGGACTTTTAACTGCCATTTTAAACGGCTCACAATTGCTGTGCTCCCCTGTCAGTTCTTTCTCCCACTCTCTCTGTCTCTGTTTGTGTGTAGTCTTCCTACCCACAGGTAGGGCTGTGACATAATTGAATAACAGTGTAACTGACGGTTATGGTTGAAGACCATAACGAAAATGTTAAATTACTTCCAAAACCATTTTAAATAGGCCTACAGTCATTTTCGGATTTTATGTAGATCCACTTCACCTAATAGCTGGAGTGTTTGCTAATGATTAGGCTGGGTTTCTGTATAGCACTTTGTGACATCTGCGGATGTGAAAAGGGGCTTTATAAGCAATTGTTTTGTTAACTTTGTCTATTAAATGTTCTACCTCTCTTTCCATCTGTCCTTTTTGATGCTTGAGCAGCTCATTGCTAGATGCGCGGGGTGTTGAGCGCTGTAGGCTATGGCACTTTGGCAACAAAAAAATGTCTTTGAAGGTTGGATGTGTCTGACTTCATTAACTATTCAACAGCAGTCAACCAAGGTTCTGGCTCTGAGGCCTATGTTCTAATGTTGTGTCAAATGGACAATGGGCCAATCCTCTCCAACCTGGCATGGTATCATTTTGATATGGAATCTCTTCTGATTTAGTCTATAAATTAAGATCAGGTCTTGGCCGATATGCCGTCCTAGGTGAGTTCCTCTCAGAATGATTGCTTAGTTTCGGTAGTGTGAGTGCACGCCTGGCTTGTCAATGTAACGCTTCAACTTTCGCCGCCACCTCGCTTTGGCCTTTACATCCCGGTGAAGAGAAACTGCAAGAATCTATGGCATGAATGATGGTCAGAATCTAAGGGACCTAATCTGCTGATGTACAACAACAAAAACGCAAGTCCCTCATTGCCAGGTGATAGGATTTCATTCTCACGTTGCTCCCTGAGAGGATGGTTAGTATTCGCGCAGTGCTGAATAATTAACCTTACGGTGGATTTGACGTCCACAACAGCTTAAAAAAATAAAAAAAGTGTCAACTGCGTTTGAGTTTTTATCCAGGATATTGCTCATCTCTCTGGGATGGACTTGATGGGCGGAGGCCTGGTTGTGCTTGAAGTTCTGACAACCATCGGTCGGTGGGGGCAGAAGGGCACCTTCACTCACTGACAAGAGTCAGCAGTTTCGCTGTGGGAGAGCGCACCTTCATGGAGCGAGGGGGAAGGAAGCAGAGGGAAAGAAAGTTGTCTACAGCCATTCAACCAGGCTGGAAGAGGTAGTGGAGGGGTCAAAGAAAATCAATTGTCCAAAAAACTAATTGGCATATCTTTTGAATTTTTACTTTTTTTTTTCCTCATTGGGCTGGGAATCCAGTGGGAGTTATTTTCCGAAGTTATAAGATTAATATTGAATTTCTTGTAAGGCCGATGGGGTTGCCTAGTTAGAGCAGAGCTGCTTTTAATAAGATCAAGTGTTTAATCTATCTTGGCTGAGAAGTTTAAAAAGCTGAGCGCTTAAGCGTATTTTGTTTCAGTCTTTCATCCATTTTCATATTAGCCTACAGCTATTCTGTAACTTCTTACAAACTTGCTAGTGGAAGGCCTTAGGCTGCTGTTTGAGTTTTAAGGTTGATCGACGGACTGTGAATGCAAGGATTATTGTGAAGGTTAGGCCATGGTTTCTCTTCGAAATACAGACTGTATGATTTTTCAATACTGTTTTTGGGTTGGGGGCAAAAACCGCCACTGCTTGTAACTATAAGAAATCTAAGATGTGTCAAATGATATCCAGCTCAGGGCTATAGCTTTGCATTTGGTTTGCCAACTTGCTAGCTTAGTGGCTAGATGTCAAGCTTCTTGGTTACAGCAAAGACATTCTAGCCGAAGTACCAGTATCTTTAGCTAACATTCCACTCCTTGTCATTGCAAAGTAACTGGATCTTCTGCCATCTTCAAATATGAACATTTCTATCATTAATGAGCTTGAGGAGTTGATCCTGATTTGATAACCCTCACGGCTATCTTTCAATCACAAAGATTATGCAAATATTGCTAAGCAACCATTTTTTTTGTTGTCCAGACTAAACCAGTCCGTGTCAAGTTACCAGGTTACATCTAAATATTGCAATTCCAACCACTTTTGCTTGGCTTTTAAGCCTCAAAATGAAACTTGCCTATTCGAGGCTCCACGTTGTTAATAATGTTATTTCCAACAACCAATGAGCTACTCTGCCGTAAATCCAGCTGCATATTGAACATTGCCAGAGACTTGCCTTTCAGCAATGGCACGGAGTGGAACGTTGGCTAAAGACTCTAGCCTGGGTACCAATTTTATCCCCTCCTTGGATCAAGATCCATGTTGCCTAAATTGTTTTGTGCGTCACAATTGTTTTTGTAACAGTATTTTATTTATTTATTGGAATTTCACAATTTTCACCCATATTGAGATGACAGAGCAAAAAGAAACTGCACACACTGACACACACCCCCGAGTACATGTATACAATCTTCCTCTCCCCGCCATTCTCGCCCCATCCCTGTCATTGCATCTCTCAATACATACATTTTAAATGAACATACAGACAGAAATTAAACACAAGCTCAGTTCAAATAAAGAAGTTAGGTCCTGTGGTGATCTGTTTCAGAATTACACTGTACATTCCAAGAAAATCCTTGCAGCATAATAGCTGATAAATCAGCTTCTAGATCATTTAGAGAAGGTTCCCATACTTTGTAGAACCGATCTGTTTTAGAATGCAATGTACATGTCAGATATTCCAGTGGCACCCATTCAAATAGTATCTTATGCCAATCTTTAATAGAGTGGACCCTCTCACTAATCCGCTGTAAGAGGATGTTTTTCCTCGCTGCAAAAGTAAGGATGATGTAAAGCCTCCTTTTACCCATAGACGTAGAATGCCTACTAGGGAGACCTAACAGTAAAGAACCCCCAATGTGTTAGGGTGCCTATATCAGTGCCTATATCAGTCTTACATTTAAGACACTGAGGTGAGGAGAATGAGGGTCTGAAAGCATGTCTGTGATTTTGGGGTTATATGCAATCTGTATTTAAAAAAATAAATAAATTTACTTTATTTAACCAGGTAGGCAAGTTGAACAAGTTCTCATTTACAATTGCGACCTGGCCAAGATAAAGCAAAGCAGTTCGACGCATACAACACAGTTACACATGGAGTAAAACAAACATACAGAATAAACAAGTCTATATACGATGTGAGCAAATGAGGTGAGATAAGGGAGGTAAAGGCAAAAAAAGGCCATGGTGGCAAAGTAAATACAATATCGCAAGTAAAACACTGGAATGGTAGATTTGCAGTGGAAGAATGTGCAAAGTAGAAATAAAAATAATGGGGTGCAAAGGAGCAAAATAAATAAATAAATTAAATACAGTAGGGAAAGCGGTAGTTGTTTGGGCTAAATTATAGGTGGGCTATGTACAGGTGCAGTAATCTGTGAGCTGCTCTGACAGTTGGTGCTTAAAGCTAGTGAGGGAGATAAGTGTTTCCAGTTTCAGAGATTTTTGTAGTTCGTTCCAGTCATTGGCAGCAGAGAACTGGAAGGAAAGGTGGCCAAAGAAAGAATTGGTTTTGGGGGTGACTAGAGAGATATACCTGCTGGAGCGTGTGCTACAGGTGGGAGATGCTGTGGTGACCAGCGAGCTGAGATAAGGGGGGACTTTACCTAGCAGGGTCTTGTAGATGACATGGAGCCAGTGGGTATGGCGACGAGTATGAAGCGAGGGCCAGCCAACGAGAGCGTACAGGTCGCAATGGTGGGTAGTAGATGGGGCTTTGGTGACAAAACGGATTGCACTGCGATAGACTGCATCCAATTTGCTGAGCAGGGTATTGGAGGCCATTTTGTAAATGACATCGCCGAAGTCGAGGATTGGTAGGATGGTCAGATTTACAAGGTTATGTTTGGCAGCATGAGTGAAGGATGCTTTGTTGTGAAATAGGAAGCCAATTCTAGATTTAACTTTGGATTGGAGATGCCTGATATGGGTCTGGAAGGAGAGTCTACAGTCTAACCAGACACCTAAGCATTTGTAGTTGTCCACGTATTCCAAGTCAGAGCCGTCCAGAGTAGTGATGTTGGACCGGCGGGCAGGTGCAGGTAGCGATCGGTTGAAGAGCATGCATTTAGTTTGACTTGTATTTAAAAGCAATTGGAGGCCACGGAAGGAGAGTTGTATGGCATTGAAGCTTGCCTGGAGGGTTGTTAACAGTGTCCAAAGAAGGGCCAGAAGTATACAGAATGGTGTCGTCTGCGTAGAGGTGGATCAGAGACTCACCAGCAGCAAGAGCGACATCATTGATGTATACAGAGAAGAGAGTCGGTCCAAGAATTGAACCCTGTGGCACCCCCATAGAGACTGCCAGATGTCCGGACAGCAGACCCTCCGATTTGACACACTGAACTCTGTCAGATAAGTAGTTGGTGAACCAGGCGAGGCAATCATTTGAGAAACCAAGGCTGTCGAGTCTGCAGATGAGGATGTGGTGATTGACAGAGTCGAAAGCCTTGGCCAGATCAATGAATACAGCTGCACAGTAATGTTTCTTATCGATGGTGGTTAAGATCTCGTTTAGGACCTTGAGCGTGGCTGAGGTGCACCCATGACCAGCTCTGAAACCAGATTGCACAGTGGAGAAGGTATGGTGAGATTCGAAATGGTCGGTAATCTGTTTGTTGACTTAGCTTTCGAAGACCTGGAAGAACTGGATTGCTCTGGTACGGATGCAAAAACGATATCTGTAAATCTCCAAATGTCCTCCCACATCTCTTCGTCAATAGTAACAAACAATTATTTCTCCCACACTCATTTCACCCTCTGTCAACAGTAGAAAAGGACCTCAAAACATCAAAACAAATTAGACATTTTCCTTTGTGGGGAAAAAAAAACGTTCTTTCAATGACGGACACATCAGGGTTGTCAATCAAGGTGGTGCTCTTCAAAATATGTCTTACTTGTAGAAAGCGGGAAAAAGTCCTGCTTTGGGAGTCGATATTTCTCAACCATCTGCTCAAATGACAATCTTATCATCAAATAAACCATTTAGTCTACGTATGCCCCTATTAAGTCAAAAGTTAAAAGCCAACATCCAGCAATCCTGGACCAAAATCGGGGTTGTTAAGAATTGGGGTAAGCGCAGAGGTTAGTTTGGACCTTCCCAAAAAACGTTGAACTTACGTCCATGATTTCAGTGTGTTAAGCATAATGGGGTTATTGCAGTGATCCTTTAGACTTGAAACTTCTGAAAAATAAAAGATCCTATAAGGGGTATTTTGAAGAAGTCTCAATGTCTAAACGAATAGGAGTCATTTGTGAGCCAGTCAGAAATATAACATAGATGGGCACACCACTGATAAAGCCTACTATTAGGCAGATTCAAGCCCCCCCACCCCCAGAGCCTGGCAGCTGCAAAACTGCCATCTTAAGTCTTGGCTTGCATTTACTCCACATGAGGAAACTTAGCCAGCCAATTACATCTTTTGCTACCTTATTGAAGAGTCAGACTGGGATCATTTGGATTGGGTGAAGTAGTCTAGGTAAAATGTTCATTTTCAAGAGCGATATTCTACCCAACCATGAAATCAGAATAGTTCCTGTGCTCCATATCCTGTGTTACTGTATCAAACAAAGGAACAAAATTGGCTTTGTACATTTGCTGGAATTTAGGAGTTACAAATATACCCAGATACATGAAACCTGAGAGAGACCACTTTAAAAGGAAAGGGGGGTAGAGGTAATGGGTACAGAATGAAGGCTACCAAGTGGCACAGCCTCTGATTTTAGTTAAGTTAATCTTGTAGCCTGAGAATTCACTGAATCATTTAATATTAACAAGAGATGTAATTGAAGTCTAGAGATGAATATCCGAGTATCCTCAGTGGACAAGCTTATTTCATGACGAACGTCACCAGTGAGCAGGCCCTGTATACCAGGGTTTCCATAGCAAGTGCAAATAGGAGAGGGGACAAAAGGCAGCCATGTCCGGTAACTCTGTATGCAGAGAAGCTATTTGACCATAGCCCATTAGTAAGGACAGCAGCCTGAGGGTCATCATATAACTTTTAACACATTTTATTAAGTTGTCCCCTAGACCAAATTTAGTCAGAGCAAAGAATGGGTAGGACCACTCCACACGGTCAAATGCTTTCTCAGCATCTAGAGAGCACAATTCCATACATAGCACTTCGCTGATGAGTTTGAATAACATTTTACGAAGCCGCCTGACATTGTTGCATGACTTACGGCCCTTAATGAGGGCCCATTACTGTAACTCCGGTAGGGCAACATCTGAAAAATAGCACACTTGGTAGTGTGTACAGTCGCTCGACCAGTCGGCGAAAGCCAACATCGCTCACGACAGAACGGTTGATCGTCAAGGGCAATGAAGTCCATTATCTTGGCTTTAATGGATTTTGCCTTTTGAGTTGTCTCGCTGAAATGTTCTTACCCTTTTCAAATGACTGTGACTTTTGACTGCTTGATCCACACAGCAGACATTGTGTGGGCAAAATTTTACGTGGCATCATTACGTCATGTACCTACATTTTATATAGGTATGCACGGTAGTTTTGACCTCGGCTTTTAACATCAGCGTTAAACTAGGCATTTTTATCTAATATCTACCGATACAGTATATTGTGCATCCCTAGTTATCCGTCATCCTTTGAATCACCAGGTCCATTGTGCCTGGATCCGCAATGATGTTAGCTTCGCTAACTTTAGTTAGCTCCTCCTGAACAGCTACATGGGTGGTGGTTTTGGTCGAGTTCTTAGTAGTTCTGCTGTCGGAAATTTGACATAGCCGTCCAGACTTATTGTAGGCATGAAAATGAATATAAACATAAATGAATGAATGCCACGGGAGCTCGCTGAAAGTGTTATCCCTACGGCGCCATTTTGTCCCACCTCCACTTTTTAAAATTGTATTTTTTTTTTTTGCTTTTCTATTATACAGTGCATTCGGAAAGTATACAGACCCCTTTCCACATTTTATGTTACAGCTTTATTGTAAGATGGATTCAATAGTTTTCCCTCATCAATCTATACACAATACTCTCTAATGATGATGTGAAAACAGGTTTTTAGAAATTCTAGCAAATTTATGAAACGTTTAACGGACCTTTTTATTTACATACAGTATTCAGAATCTTTGCTATGAGACCAGAAATTGAGCTCCGATGCATCCTGTTTCCATTGATCAGCCTTGATGTTTCTACAACTTGATTGGAGTCCACCTGTGGTAAATTAAATTGTTTGGACATGATTTGGAAAGGCACACACCTGTCTATATAAGGTCCCAGCTAGTAGTGTCACACCCAAAAGAACTTGGCTGTAATCACTGCCAAAGTTGCTTCAATAAAGTACTGACTAAAGGGTCTGAATACTTATGGAAATGCTTTATTTAATACATATGTGTGGGGGTTTGTGTGTAGATTGGGGTGGCAATTACATCTATTTTAGAATAAGGCTGTAACATAACAATGTGGAAGAAGTCAAGGGGTCTGAATAATTTCCAAATGCACTGTTTCTTTGTAATGGCGTCCCTCGTGTGCACTTCCAGTAATACCATATACCCTGGTATGGTACAGAAACGGTATGACCGTATGAAAATCTGGATTCCGCCCTAGTGACTGGTGGATTTTGCTAGCAGATTAGCTCACTGATTCTCTGGGGTTGTTGATAGGCCCTTTGGCTGGTTCCCTGACAAGCTGATTGGCCAGCTGGCTGCTTGGCATATCTGGTCCTGCCGCCCGAGGTATGGCAGAGGCAGGGAGATTTTTATGGGGGCTGATGTACTATGTTCTCTGGAGATGGGTACCGTCTCAGTTTCTGCTGCTGTCTGTATGCACACAGTATCCTCTTGGCATGGCTATAGAGGCGCCTTGCCCATTTTAGCTCTGCCACTGCCTCATGTTCAGTCCAACCGCCGCTACTGTTCAAGTAGTGTATTCCAGTTCCTTCCCAATTGCATTGAACAGAGATGGCTTCATTGCAACCCATGGCATTTATAGAACGTCGCTCTCACGTCACGTCTTTGTTTCAGGTTGACAAACATTGACAGACACTCAAGGACATGGTCACCCAGGATAGTCATCAGCCCTCATAGGACATCCAGATGGAAGGAGAGGTAGAGGGCAGTGAGTAAAGGATGATGGGGATGGGAACAGGAGGGAGGGGTGTGCTTGACATTCGCCTTCCAGACTTCAGAGGTGAAAGGAAATGGGAGTCCGAGCAAAACAATTATCACTAGCAACGAATTAACACTGAACACGAGCCCCTCAAATCCATAAGAGGCTATTTAATATCCAATTTGAATGTTTGATTTTAATAGCCTTCCTTCAATGATATCACTTTTTTTATGCTGTTCACTATATTTTACAATAGGTTAGTTCAGACTGCTGTATAAAATGTATCTCCTTTTTGATATTCACCGACTTCTTTCTTGGTGTTTGCAATTGTGTAGGTTTAATCAGTGCCCTGAACTGCCACATTTCTCTTCTCATCCTGTCCTTTGAAAAGCAAACGGAAAGTAAATTGTCTCCTTATGACTTGCTCCTAATGACTGTCAGTGCCACAGATCTTCTATAGCAGTGGTTCCCAAACGTTTTAGTCCTGTACCCCTTCAAACGTTCAACCTCCAGCTGTGTACCCCCTCTAGCACCAGGGTCAGCGTGCTCTATAATGTTTTTTGACGTCATTGTAAGTCTACAACACACACACACACACACACACACACACACACACACACACACACACACACTAGACATTTTATTAAACTTAAATTAAATTAAAATTTATTATGGAGTGAGTTTGTCACAACCTGGCTCGTGGGAAGTGACAGCTCTTTTAGGACCAGGGCACATAATAATAATCAATCATTTTGCTCTTTATTTATCCATCTTACATATAAAACCTGATTTGTTAATTGAAAATGGTGAATAACTCACCACAGGTTAATGAGAAGGTTGTGCTTGGAAAGGATGCACATAACTGCAATGTTGTATTGGAGAGTATCAGTCTTCAATCTTTCTCCACAGTATGTGCCTGGTATTTAGTGTTTATGCTAGTGAGGGCCGAGAATCCACTCTCACATAGGTACGTGGTTGCAATGGGCATCAGTGTCTTAACAGTGCGATTTGCCAAGGCAGGATATTCTTAACGCAGCCCAATCCAGAAATTTGGCGGTGGCTTCTGATTTAAATTTTCACAGAACCGCTTGTTGCAATTTTGATGAGGCTCTCTTGTTCAGATATCGGTAAGTGGACTGGAGGCAGGGCATGAAAGGGATAACGAATCCAGTTCATCTGTTTTGGGAAAGTACCTGCATAATTACGCACCTAACTCCGGTGCTTTGCCTAATCCCATTTGACGTTGTCCGTAAGCTTGAGTTCATTTGCACACACATCAATAATGGAAAGACCTGTGTATTGTCCTTGGTAATGCAGAAACATTAGCTCCAACTTCTTAATCATAGCCTCAATTTTGTCCCGCACATTGAATCTTTTTTATTTGACCTTTTATTTTGTTTTTTCTCATTGAGATAATATCTCTTTTCCAAGAGAAACCAGGTTCAATAGCAGCAGAGGGAACAACGTTTCAGACAGAACAATATACATACACTAACAACATTAAACAAAACTATAAACACACATACGGTACAACACATTTTACATTAACACACATCTTGACTAAAAACAGCTGGCCTAAAAACAATTACACTCTTCTATAATATATATATTACACACATCGATCAAGTGTTTAAATTCCACCAATGAAACTAGATCACATTTTACAATGTTCAGGAGAGAATTCCAGGACCACTGTGCTAAGTAACTAAAACTATTTCTACCATGACCTGTTCTAATTTTTGGTACTGTTAGAAGCAAATCAGAATGGGACTGTAATTGATATTTATTTACTGACCTGACTAAAAAAGAACAGAGAATGGCATTTGACCCAATATAGCCTTAAATCAGTGTATACCAGTGTTTAAGCCTATGCAAGGTCAGTGACGACCAGCCAACAGCGCTGTAGAGATCACAATGATCTATCTAATAGACAGTAATGTACATCGTACCAGCTCCTTCCTGGCTTCAAAAGAAAAACATGCCTTATGCCGGTAATAAAATCCTATTTTCAGCTTGAGCTTCCTCAAGTTCTCTACATGCACAGTGAAGCTCAGCTTATCAACCCACACCCAAATATTTGTACACTTTAACTTGCTCTATAGTAACATGCCTGGCATTTGAAAATACCATGCATTTTGTTTTACCTGAATTTAGAATCAGCTTTAAATCATACAGATTCTGTTGTATGTTAAATGCTCTTTGGGCATTTTCAAAAGCTAAAGATAAACTACTACCACTTGAATAAAGAACAGTATCATCTGCATAAAAATGAACATCCGCTGTTTCAATAAGATCCCCAATGTTGTTGATATACAAAACGAACAACTGTGGGCCTAAAATAGAAACTTGCGGAACACCTGAGCACACCTCTATGAACTCAGATTTACAACAATCCAACATTACACACAGGTCATTTATAAACCAATCAAATCGTACACAATCTAGAGCATGACCAGTAATTCCACAACATTTTAACCTTTGCACTAACACAGCATGGTCCACGGTGTCAAAAGCCTTCGACAAATCAATAAAAACAGACACACAATCTAACTTCTTATCAAGAGCACAGTGGATGTCATTTAAAACCTTGAATGTTGCTGAAACAGTGCTGTGGCCAGACCTAAAACCTGATTGCATTCCATTTTAAGATGCTTTCTTGAAAGTAGGTCTTTAGCTGCCTACTAAGGACTCAAGTACCTTTTGACAGTACAGACAATTTTGATATGGGTCAATAGTAGTGAGGGATCTCCACCTTTCAGTAGAGGCAGTACAAATGCAGAATACCATAACTTGGGGATTTCCTTAACATCAAGCATAAGGTTAAAAATACATGTTAAGGGGGGAGCAATGATATCTGTGGCTAGGTATAAGAGGCGGGGGTCTAGTTCATCAGGGCCAGGGGATTTTTAAATCAATATCTTTCAGGGCTTTACACAATTCTGAAACTGAGAAGGAGGAAAAGGAGAACCTGGTGAAGGAGTGCACACGGGTGTCAGGTAAATTTATAGGGGGCTCAATTATACCTTTTGACCTTTTCAAATAAACTGCCTGCATCAAAAGAATGCTGGTTCAAGGCTTTCAGAATGGAGGTTCTCTCAATTGCAATCTGTGTGTCGACCAACAATTCTTTAGGAAGCTGTGTATCTTTTCTGCACTCTAAACCTTTCACTACTTGCCAAAATTTGGCTGGATTATTAAAATTGTGTTTAGTAGATTTCAGGTAGTGGTCTGCTTTCAATTTACAGATCATTGCCACACCCATATTTCAAAGACGTTTAACATATAGCTTCAATAAAGTTCCAACTGGAGTATTCTTTCTTGTCTTTGTGAGCAATGGAACGCAAATGACTACCATGAGGAAAAAGTGGGATCACAAAATAGCTGCTTGATGGACAGCTGATATATTCTGCTCTCATTTACTCCCACAACAACATAAAGCCCCATTATAGTATCTATTGATGGTTGACATCTAGTGGAACCCCTAGGCAGTGCAACATCATTCATATCTCAAGGGGATTTCATTGGGGACTCTGGTGAATACATACAAGCTCAGAATTCTGACTTCCTGTTTTGATTTCAACTCAGGATTTTGCCTGCCAATATGAGTTATGTTATACTCACAGACAGGGAGAGACAATGGCTGCCCAAGCACTGTTGCGCAAGCAAAACTCATGCGAACACCTGACGCAATCTCTTTCTTGCTCATTTTTCAAAATAAAAGCCTGAAACTATGTCTAAAGACTGACACCTTGAGGAAGCGATAGGAAAAGGAATCTGGTTGATATCCCTTTAAATGGAGCGAAGGCAGGCTATGGAACAGCCACTTCCTGGTTTGATTTTCCTCAGGTTTTCGCCTGCAATATCAGTTCTGTTATACTCAGACAATATTTTGACAGTTTTGGAAACTTTAGTGTTTTCTATCCTAATCTGTCAATTATATGCACATTCTAGCATATGGGCCTGAGAAATAGGCCGTATACTTTGGGAACGTTATTTTTCCAAACATAAAATTAGTAACCCCCTAGCTGAAAGAGGTTAAAATGATGAGTATAGGTTAAGATCAAATCAAAGAGGATTTCCGAGGATATTTTATATTCAACCTAGTTACACTGTTGACAATCTGAGTGAGATTGTATGTATTGCACAGAATTTTTAATTGATCAGAGCTAGATGCTAGAAAGTCCTGATTCAGGTCACCCATCAGGACAAACTCAGAATTGACATTCTGTGATGGCAATTTGAAAATACAATCCAGGGAGCCAACAGTAGCAGATGGAGGTCTATAACAACAAGATACAACCATATTTAAAGATGAGCCAAGGTTCAAAGACAGATATTCAAATTGCTTAGGTTTAGTAACAGAAGTCAGAACGACCACCGAGTACTTGTCTTTCACATATACAGCAACACCACCACCCTTAGATTTACGATCTGTACGAAAAACATTGTAACCATTTATTCCTGAAAATGATAGGCTAATTGGCATCATTTGAGTCAATTGGAGGTGTACCTGTGGATGTATTTCAAGGCCTACCTTCAAACTCAGTGCCTCTTTTCTTGACATGGGAAAATCAAAAGAAGTCATCCAAGACCATAGCCAACTATCAGTGTCCATGCTAGTTGGGCTAACAACATGTAGAATTACTGATGCTAGCATTGGATGTGCTTGTGAAAGCGAAACTTGTGTAGTGCTGCTAGTATGTGTCTCTGAATGTGGGCTTTACTTTTTAAAAAACATTTTTTGAGCAAACGGAATGGGCAGGAGCTACAAATATCAACATGAGCAGCAGCTACGTTTGGCTACATACAGAACGTTAGTGGAATTCCCGCAAGAGTAACGGTTAATGTGATTGATGTTAATTATTTGACTAGGCTATCTGTATTTGACATTGGTGTTATTTCACTGAACACTAGATGGTTTAATTTTTGGCACTGAAATGAGGCTACTTGGGCGGGAACTCACCCAAATGTATAGCCCCGTTGGAAAATATAAATAAACATTTGGCGTACCCCCGACGGCATTGAGCATACCCCCTGGGGTATGTCCAAATATGGCCACAAATCAGCAAGTTCTTGCTTTGAGTTTTCAATAAACATATTTGTTCTATTTTTCTCAAGGTTTATTTATCATAATTAGTTTCCCCTGGCTGCAATCTCTTTGATATATATATATATATATATATATATATATTACATACAGTGCATTGCGAAAGTATTCGGCCAAGGTTTATTGATTGACTCATTCAGAGATCCTCACTGAACTTCTGGAGAGATTTTGCTGCACTGAAAGTAAAGGGGATGAATAATTTTGCACGCCCAATTTTTCAGTTTTTGATTTGTTAAAAAAGTTTGAAATATAAAATAAATGTCGTTCCACTTCATGATTGTGTCCCACTTGTTGTTGATTCTTCACAAAAAAATACAGTTTTATATCTTTATGTTTGAAGCCTGAAATGTGGCAAAAGGTCGCAAAGTTCAAGGGGGGCGAATACTTTCGCAAGGCACTGTGTGTATATATATATGTGTGTGTGTGTGTGTGTGTGTGTGTGTGTGTATATACAGTTCGGCCTTTCTGACTGTCTTAGTTTTGATATCTCTTTTACAAGCAGAAACACCTACATAATGTCCATTTAATTTTGCCACTTTCTCTGCAGCCTGAAATAGATTTTCTGAAATTAATAAATAACATAAATGCTCATCCAGTTCTTCAATTTCGTATGTATTTGCGTTCCAAATGCTAATCAATGCCCCAAGTTTCATAATGACCCCTCTACGGTTTCCAACTCCATAGGGTGGACTGACCCTTTTGATTGGCTGTGTGTGTGTATTTTCAAGCCAAGCAAGCCTCCATCTTTAGTGTGAGTGAAGTGAGTTCGGAAAGACTGAAATGTATGCGTCTTTAAAAATAGTTTTCACACAAATGTAGGTGACTCACAATAACAAACTTTGTTCCTTTAACTCCGCCTACTAGTGAGTTTATACACTGACATCGCCTACCATTCTGATAGATTGGAGGTGGTCAGAAAACGTGGTTGTAATGGTAATCATTTGGTTGTTATTCTGTTGGTTACCTCGAGGCAGATGCTCCAGGGGCAGTGGCCCACACTCATTGAATATGACATTATATATATATTTTTTAAACATTTTAGAGCAACCAAAAGTAATACCTTTTTTGTGAATGACCTCATTACCGAGCGCAAGGTTGCTTGCATGTTTCTCACCGAAACATGGCTGTCATCAGCCTGTAACGCCACTCTTACTGATGTTGCTTTATCTGATCACCACTATTTTTTTTTTTACTACCTTGTTGCCCATAGCACAGTGTTTCATAATAATGCGTTCAGTATTACCCTACCTTACCTCTGAAATTACTACAGGTTTTTATTGAGTGTATGACCAATACTTCTGCCTTCCTTCTTGTGGTGATTTTAGTTCACTTTAATACCAAATTTATGGGCAACCGTTGATCCCGTGGTTGAAAAGTCACATCCGAACAGGGAGCACCTTGGATTTGTGAAGAAACAAATGACTTTAAAGAGATTGCAGAAAGGCAGAGCGGAAGTGGAGAAAGTCAGTTGCAAGTCCGTTATGATATTCAGAGAGCAAGCTGGCAGACGGTCTATTCTGAAAGTATTCACACCCTTTGACTTTTTCCACATTTTGTTACGTTACAGCCTTATTCTAAAATGGATTCAATTGTTTTCCCCTCATCACGCAATATCCCATAATGAGAAAGCGAGAACAGGGTTTAACACTTTAAAAAAATCAGAAATACCTTATTTACATAAGTATTCAGACCCTTTGCTGTGAGACTTGAAATTGAGCTCCATTGCATCCTGTTTCCATTGATCATCCTTGATGTTTCTACAACTTGATTGGAAGCCACTGGTCAACTGCAAAACATACAGAATGTTGCAGCGTGGGTACTGACCAAGACCAGACGGAGAGTACACATTTACACTGGTTTTAATATTTTTGCACTGGCTATCCGAGTTTAAAAAAAAAAAAAATTAATTTTAAGTCTTCTGTTGGTATTTAAATCAATCCACAATTGTGCTACACAATACATGTCAGACATGATTTTAAGTTATGTACTCAGTAGGTCTCTCAGGTCCTCTGGCGCTGGCCTTTTAACTATCCCAAAGCCTAGGATGGAGAGGCAACATTTAGTTATTATGCCCCCGGCCTCTGGAATAGCCTGGCAGACAACCTGAGGGGGGTCCGAAACTGTGGACATGTTTTACGATCGCTTTTAGCTATGCTTTTCCTTTTTAGGATGTTTTTTTTTTAAATTTCATTTTATTTTCATTTTTGGTCTTACGTTTAAATATTTCAGCTTTTATTTTTATTAAAGACCTTTTTTTTCTTTTTTTTAGCACATCGAACTCAATCAAATATGCTTCCCAAAAATAACTTGCGTTTGTTGTTTTGATTGGGGTTTCCCCGCATTTATCAAAGAGCCACCGGGTAGCCTGATTTCAGACGTGTCCATGTAAACAGGATTATTAGTGAAATCGTTCTTCTCGCAAAGCATGTAAACATTTGGATCTATTTATATTTATTGGACTATACACAATCGCATTGTTGTGCGCATGTAACTGTACTCGCTGTCGTAAGAATCTATTCCCCGCTTACAAAGGTCTTTGAGTGCTGCAAAAGTCTTATTTTTGTTAAGCTAATCAACACAGGACATTTTATTTAACTCTGCCAAAACGGGTTCTGTAAGCACCATCATTGTGCAACATGTCGTCCCCTGTACGTCTGCCTGACTGGAATGGGTTTCAAAATCAAATCTTCCCGAATTCCTTGGTATAAAACCCCATTGATACTTTAGTCATTACTCGTTTTATGTTACTTGATTACATAATCTCATGGCACGTTTTAAAATGCAACATTTTCCCTGGTTTCCTTTTGCTGTTTGTGCCCATCCCCCACCCAGCCTAATAAAAAGGCACTGCAATCAAAGGCTGTAAAGCCCTTGTGGCAGTATTATCTTTGCAGCTTCACTTGGGATGAGATCTTCAAAGCACACTTTCCTGAGCCACTGTTGTGGCACTTGTTAGAGATCAAGGGATGTGTTGGACACTTTGGCATGAACTTCTCTCGGATCAAGCCGGACCCCTTTCATTAAAATATCTCCTCGGCTTCATTGGAATATATGAAGTAGCCTAAATCATTAGGCACTTGATGCATTTTCTCTGACTGGGATGAGTGACTTCAGACTCCACATTTCCCTTTCGAAAGAACAGAACAGTCTTTACAATTACCATCGTCATTAGACTGTAATTTACTGCTTATGGGTGACCTTGAAATATGCTCTGCTCCTATTGGCCGTCATGTTTGCTTTCGCACGTTCAGTCTTTCAACATTCTCGTCTTTCAACAAAGGCTTTAACTCTCCAAGTGAGTTGTCTCTTGAACTGGGATCTGACTGTTGGCTGGTCCTCACTTCGTTTCATTCGTTATTGTAAAGCCACTTGATTGCTTTATTAGCCCTCTGTGCCTTACATGCTGAGGTGTGTGTGAGCTTGGCACCTACTGTCATTGACTGCCAAAGGGATCCCCAAAAAGGGGGCATGAAACTGTCACACACTGGTGTAAATCCAATTGCTCAGTCTTCCTCTGCCATTTGTAAGACACCCCAATAAAATGTCATTTTTGATAACTCGCTTAAATGGTGAGTTTTAGTTGTACTAAATTCTCTTTGAAAATGGAAAGGGGAAGGAAAAGCTATTTGACGGCCTGACATTTTGGCCTTTATTAGAGTGAAAGGAAGACAGGAATGACACTCGGACATGAATGTCAGTCTGAATTCCTAAAAGGCATCTTGGTGCCATTTTCCCTTTGTATGGGGCTGTGTGTGGAGCAGTATTAATTTAGACTAAAATCATTACGCCTTAGTCCAACTTGTCAGTTGAATAACAATTGAGTCTATTGTAAAATTCACAACATTGGGCCATTTTCGTCAGCTAAATGCCCTTTTTCATTTGAGTGATCACATTTGTATTGCCTGATATAACCTATAATAAACATCACTGACTTCCATGTGCACAAACACACACAGCCTTTTTCTGAATAACATTCTATTCTCTTCCCAACAGCAGAAAAATAACAAAACACTGTGTATATAATAATTTGCTAGCAATGTAAATTCCTAATTCAGACTATATAGAGATGGCACATTATATACAAAACAAACATGCACACCCAAGTGCAGAGAGAGGGAGTAGCACAATCACCAAATGATGGCGCGAAGTGGTATGGTTTCCATCACTCGGAAGGCCAATGCCATTTGTTGTCGACGTTCCACAGATGCCGCAGCCACATTGGTGTCCAATTATACTGAACAAAAATATAAATGCAACATGTAAAGTTAGTCCCATGTTTCATGAGCTGAAATAAAATATCCCAGAAATGGTCCATGTGCACAAAGCTTATTTCTCTCCGATATTGTGCACAAACTTTACTACATCCCTGTTAGTGAGCATTTCTCCTTTACTAAAATAATCCATTCACCTGACAGGTGTGGCATATCAAGAAGCTGATTAAACAGCATGATCATTACACAGGCACATCTTGTGCTGGGGACAATAAAAGGCCACACTCTAAAATGTGCAGTTTTGTCACAACACAATGCCACAGATGATTTGAGGGAGCGTGCAATTGGCATGTCCCCCAGAGCTGTTGCCAGAGAATTTAATGTTAATTTCTCTACCATAAGCCACCTCCAATGTTTTAGAGAATTTGGCTGTACTTCCAACCAGTCTCACAACCGCATACCGCGTGTTACCTCGCCAGTCCAGGACCACATCGGTCTTCACCTGCGGGATCGTCTGAAACCAGCCACCTGGACAGCTGATGAAACGGAGGAGTATTTATGTCTGTAATAAAGCCATTTTGTGGGGAAAAATTAACACGCAATGTGGGTCCTCATTATCACAAAATAAAGGTATTTACCCATTCATGTGTAGTGGCAAGAGGAATTTTTGTCATTGTTTGCTATCCTTTTTCTTTTCTCTCTGTGCCACAAAATGTTTGCATATAGGCTACTGGTAATGTTACCAGGCCCATGTTCAGTTGCATAACATTCTCTAACGTTGCAGATGGAAATACCACATGTCAGAGGCATGTTTGTTCTACATAGAAATATGCTATCTGAACGTTGCATTTTTAAATATATTTATTAAAAAAAATGTCCTTTATTTAACCAGGTAGGCTAGTTGAGAACAAGTTCTCATTTACATCTGTGACCTGGCCAAGATGAAGCAAAGCAGTGTGTCAAACAGAGTTACACATGGAATCAACAATACAATAGAAAAAGTGTGCAAATAAGGGAGGTGAGGCAATAAATAGGCCATAGTGATGAAATAATTACAATATAGCAATTAAACACTGGCGTGATAATGTGCAGAAGATGAATGTGCAAGTAGAGATGCTGGGGTGCAAAGGCGCAAAAGGAATAAAATGAATAACAGTATGGGGATGAGGTAGTTTGGATGGGCTATATACAGATGTTCTATGTGCAGGGATCTGTGAGCTATTCTGACAGCTGGTGCTTAAAGCTAGTGAGAGATGAGTCTCCAGCTTCAGTGATTTTTGCAGTTTGTTCCAGTCATTGGCAGCAGAGAACTGGAAGGAAAGGCGGCCAAAGGAAGAATTGGCTTTGGGGATGACCAGTGAAATTTACCTGCTGGAGTGCATGCTACGGTTGGGTGCTGCTATGGTGACCAGTGAGCTGAGAAGGCTGGGCTTTACCTAGCAGAGACTTATAGATGACCTGGATCCAGTGGGTTTGGCGACGAATATGAAGCGAGGTCAAGCCAACGAGAGCATACAGGGCGCAGTGGTGGGTAGTAAATGGGTGTAGAATAAGGCTGTAACAAAATGTGGAAAGTTAAGTGGTCTGAATACCCTCTGAAGGTGCTATAGTGGGTTCTCCTTTGTTGAGCACATACTGGAACCTCCTGCAGCACAGTGTAATGGCAGTCTTTCATTTCTGCAGTGATGACACTGGGCTGCGGATGCTGAAGTATGTCTGGGGTGTTATTTAATTTGAGGGGAAACGTAAGGCCCATTTGTCTTCCTTCTCCTGGAAATTAGAGCAGCAATTAAGCCCAAATCTGACTAACTATTCATGCACAGTCACATCCAGTAAAACAGATTGGATTTTTATGTATTTTACAGTCCACTACCCCCTGTAGTAATTTTTGTATCCTACATTGGTTACTCATTTAAATAGTTTGTCTCATTAATAAGAAGAGCCTGTACATCAAACAAATGCCACTCTACACAGGGCATTGGTTTTCTTATGCATGTCTAAGCAGAGCCCATTCAGAATAGTCACTATCACCTAGCTTGTGCAAATGGGCCCAAAATGGCCGTCGGTTGTTGCCTAGGTCTTTTGAAGAGTTTGAACATCAGACTAATTATTTGGGAGAGGAAAGGGAGTTGTTGTGGCAGTGGAGCCAAATCCATTGAGCAATTTGTGAGCAATTCTCAGTTGATTTCGCCTAATTTCCTTCCATCCGTATTCAAATGCGGAGTCGTCCTCACTCAAGTTTGTGCACTCATTTCCCACATCGCACTCTAAATGGCTTTTAATTGCTGAGACGTTTACTTTGTCAGTTGCACGGTAAGATATATATAGTCGGGTAAACTTTTGAGGGAGGGAATAATGTACTCAATTGGGAGCACTCAAATTAGGTCTGTGTAGTAGCTCAGTATTCAGTGAGCATTTGCGCTGTCTGCCAATTATAATAAATGCCTCAGTCACTCGGTCCTCATTGTATTCTAAACTAAATTTGCTTCCATAACAATTGCCAAGGTTGCCCAGTTGTGTTATTTCCCTAGTCTTTTATTTGCTGGTTAAATGTGGCTCTGATGGTTGTGGCTAGGAACAATTGAGCGCTGTGGAGAGCTGTTGATCATTAACATTGAGAATGCTAAGGATCTCAAGTGTCATTGTCTGGTCCAGATTGGATAATAACGTTGCCACGCGGAGTTTCAATCCCTCTTAACCATCAAGGACGTTTTGTGACATGAAGAAAAATGAGTAGCTACTTTCAACCTGTTGACTGAAACGAGCCAGGAGTGTTATAGGATAATAATATTATCAAGTAGCTACCGTCTGTACCGCTAGGTAAGTCGTTGGCCACAATTTAGGCTCGTTTGCCGTCTGCAAGAAGATCAGGCAGAGTAGACTCAAAATTGCCTCGAACTTTACGTTAGTTTACGTTTGCGCACAAATTAGTTTTTTTGTTGCTTTTTGATACTTTCCAGTCCCCCTGGACAACCTTGATGTCTTAATCCTTAGCCTCATTTATTAGTAGGCACATTGTCGCAGAGAGAAATTTGAGCCCCACAGATGGCCCGTGCCCCGCTCGACTCATTCACGGAGATACAGTCAAGGGAAAATGGTGCTGAGGCCAGTAAAGATGTAGATTTTATGCCTGTAAGTCTCCCCTCCGAAGGATGAATCTCCTCCCTTCAGCACAGTGGCGACACCCCCCCCATTTGCCCATTTATCTCACAGCTATAGAATATGTAGTAGCAGTCATGTGTTTGGAAATAATGAAGGGTTGAGGGTGTACAGTGTAATTACTGTGGCCCCTGGCTGTAAGTTCTCTGACCCCCAGGCTTGTGGAATTTGTGGTGCTCCTCTCATCTGGACCTGGTGTCACTGGGCCAATGGTAACTTAACTGTTTCTGATTAGAAGGTTTGCCAGGGCGCTCGCTCTGTGTGTACTATCTTGACTGGCGCTTCATTGACCGCCAGGTTGATGTTTGAGCCAATGAGGCGTGCATGTCTTACAGACAGTCGTTGCTATCGGTCTCGGTGACTCCAGAACCCCTTAGGGTAGGATCGTAATTCTGATCCACGGCAGTATGATAATGATGCTTTGTCTATGGGGAAATAATTGCATTTTGAGAGACTAGCCTAAATGTGCACAGTTGTTTCTAACACCCTTTACTCCACATATTAGTAGGCCTACAGGTTTTGAAATGAAGCTCTTTCTCCGAACACCCACTTTATTTAATTTCGTAGTACACTGAACAAAAAATATAAACTCAACATGTAAAGTGTTGGCTTCATGTTTAATGAGCTGAAATAAAACATCCCAGAAATGTCCCATACGCATAAAAAGCTTATTTCGCTCCAATTTTGTGCACAAATTTGTTAACATCCCTGTTTGTGAGCATTTCTCCTTAGCCAAAATAATCCATCCACCTGACAGGTGTGACATATCAAGAGTTTGATTAAACAGCATGATCATTATACTGACTGGTTCTGATCCACGCCCCTACTTATTTTTAAAAAGCTGTCTGTGTGTGACCAACCGATGTGTATCTGTAATCCCAGTCATGTGAAATTCATAGATTAGGCTTTATTGAAATTATTTAAATTGACTGATTTCCTTATGAACTGTAACTCTGTAAAAACCTTAATTGTTGCATGTGGCGTTTTGTACATTTTCTTTGTTCAGTATAGAGACACATCTTAACTACCTTGCCCACCTTAGACATTTGCTTATTTGTGTAGTTTGACATTTTTTTTTGTTAGATTTATTTTTACCAATCAACATTTGAATTGACAATTTCAGTTTTAGAAAGGTGAGTAAAGAGGTGAAACCAGTCAAATTTAAAAGCTTTAGGTATGTGGGTAGTTGCCCTCAGTTCAGCCACAACGCAGGTAGTTCTGCCAGAAGCGTCAGAATGTAAGATTGTGTGGTGTGGGGTTCAGCAGCTCCAACCTTTGCCAGCATGCTCTGAAAGTTTAAGGCCTTTTCTACTGACTTGCACCTTAAGACCGAGCAGACCTGGTCAAGTTCTGATTAAACTTCCACATCAGGAGAAGACTGAACGAGGAAGAATTTCATGCATAATTGTGTTTTGGGTGGTAGAAGCAGAAAAGTTGGCGATATGAAGTCATCATGAGCAGGCATTTTTTAAATATTATTTTTTACCTAATTGAAGAACGAGGGGGGAAGACTGAAAGTCTTATCCAAATCACAGACCTGTTTGCCTATTCATTGAGGTGTCAAAAGGTATTCAACGTGGTGATTTTAAATATGATTGTAATTACCACTGTCCGTACTGTTTGCTATCTCACATTGATTAGTGAGCAGTTATGACAGGACGCTCTGTCAGAGGCGGCTGCCTATAGACATGGATTAGGGATCACTGGCCACTTTTAGAAATGGATCACTAGCCACTTTGTTTCCATTTCCAGCATTACTCATCTCATATGTATAAACTGCACTCCACACTATTCTACAGTATTTTAGTCACTTTAATTGTGTGTAAATATTGCATCTCCCGTCCCTAATGTATATACCGTATTCCACACTACACCACTGACTGTTAAACAGCCATCTCCAGCACATCAGAGGCTGCTGCCTATAGACATAAATGAGCCATTTCTGGACACGTAAAGGAAATGAAGCACCAGCCACTTTAATAATGCCAATCTCATATGTATAAACTGTACTATTCTACTGTATCTTAATCTCTGTTAGATATTCCTGCACTGTCGGAGCTAGAAGAACAAGCATTTCACTACACCCGCCATAACATCTGCTAAACACATGCATGTGACCAATATGTTTGATTTGTGACTTTTCCATGGCTGTCCTCAATGCCATGCCTAATGAGTAATCGAAACAGTGGGTTTTGATAGAGGAGCCCAGTTTTCTTCCCTCTGAACTCCTTGGGTATATATCAAATCACCATCTCTTTTTATGCGCTTGCTTTTACTCGAACTACTGCAATTCAACGGATACATGCTTTTGGGAACCGTTCAAGTAATTATTTTTTTTATCGCCACAAAACGGGCTCGCTCTTATGATTTTGGTTTTGTTGTGTAGTCCAATTTATTGAGGGCAAACGGCACCACTAACACTTGGTCATACACGGACATAGCTTCAACAACAGCCTTTGAGGATGTCGTGGCAGGTATTACCCTGTCCTTCAGCATAATGTTGTAAATGATCCTTTCAGCGAGATTAATTTGACCATCACGTTCCCCCACAATATGTGCACTTCACTGTTTGCAGATGAGTGTCAATCCCGAATTTCTTAAGGCGTCTCAATTTTAGGTTGGGTATTATGGGCTCAATTTGTCTTAGGATTTATTTAGTGTCTGGCAGGTTGTTGTTGTGATGTGTAAAAAGGCTTTTTTTGAGCCATTGGACATGGTTTTAAAACCCAGCTCCATTTCACTGGCCAAGTGTGGCGTGTTCTCCTGCAGTGCTGCTGTAACGCCATGTTCCCCCACAGATGTATCCCACAAACACCCATAACCACTATTTGTATCCTTTCTACCCCCTCAAGTCTAACATTCCCTCTTCTGGGAGATGAAGAATGCCTCTGGTGTACTCCTTAAAAGAAGCAGCTGAAGTCTGAAGATTTGAATGCCAGCTCAGGAGACCTGCTATTTTGTAATGGGGTTGGTTCCTGTGCCAAACTGGCAATGATCCTTCTGGTTGGTTGGGTTTGTTCACTGTTTTCTATTTGATTGTTTACAATCCACGGAGAGGCATCTCCGTTGTTTTAATCACCTCTGCTTTGTTCAAATGTCATGTCTGCTTAGATGGGGAGATGGAGGCTAACTCCATGCCCAAACCGAAGGCTTGCGCAAATTAATTTTGTCCCCCCACACCAAACGCAATCACGACACGTAGGTTGGACTAGTAACCGGAAGGTTGCAAGTTCGAATCCCCGAGCTGACAAGGTACAAATCTGTCGTTCTGCCCCTGAACAGGCAGTTAACCCACTGTTCCTAGGTTGTCATTGAAAATAAGAATTTGTTCTTAACTGACTTGCCTGGTTAAATAAAGGGGGGAAATCTTTCAATCACCTACGTGGGTATAACCAAGGAGATGGCACGTGGGTACAGTTGAAGTCGGAAGTTTACATGCGCTTAGGTTGGAGTCAATAAAGCTCATTTTTAAACCACTCCACAAATTTCTTGTTAACAAACTATCGCCTTGGCAAGTCGGTTAGGACATCTATAAGTCATTTTTCCAACAATTGTTTAGACAAATTATTTCACTTATAATTCACTATCACAATTCCAGTGGGTCTGAAGTTTACATACACTAAGTTGACTGTGCCTTTAAACAGCCTGGAAAATGATGTCATGGCTTTAGAAGCTTCTGATAGGCTAATGGACAATTTGAGTCAATTGGAGGTGTACCTATGGATGTATTTCAAGGCCTACCTTCAAACTCAGTGCCTCTATGCTTGACATCATGGGAAAATCAAAAGAAGTCAGCCAAGACCTCAGAAAAAAATTGTAGACCTCCAAGTCTAGTTCATCCTTGGGAGCAATTTCCAAACGCCTGAAGGTACCACATTCATCTGTACAAACAATAATAGTATGCAAGTATAAACACCATGGGACCACACAGCCGTCATACCGCTCAGGAAGGAGACGCTTTCTGTCTCCTAGTGATGAACATACTTTGGTGCGAAATGTGCAAATCAATCCCAGAACAACAGCAAAGGACCTTGTGAATATGCTGGAGGAAACGGGTACAAGTGTCTATATCCACAGTAAAACGAGTTCTATATCGACATAACCTGAAAGGCCGCTCAGCAAGGAAGACGCTACTGCTCCAAAACCGCCATAAACACTTTTTGGAGAAATGTCCTCTGGTCTGACGAAACAAAAATAGAACTGTTTGACCAAAATGACCATCGTTATGTTTTTAGGAAAAATGGGGACGCTTGCAAGCTGAAGAACACCATCCCAACCGTGAAGCACGGGGGTGGCAGCATGTTGTGGGGGTGCTTTGCTGTAGGAGGGGCTGGTGCACTTCACAAAATAGATGCAAGCAACATCTCAAGACATCAGTCAGGAAGTTAAAAGCTTGGTCGCAAATGGGTCTTCCAAATGGACAATGACCCTAAGCATACTTCCAAAGTTGTGGCAAAATGGTTTAAGGACAACAGAGTGGCCATCACAAAGCCCTGACCTCAATCCCATAGAAAATGTGTGGGCAGAACTGAAACAGTTCAATCAAGGAGGCCTACATACCTGACTCGGTTACACAAGCTCTGTCAGGAGGAATGGGCTAAAATTCACCCAACTTATTGTGGGAAGGTTGTGGAAGGCTACCCAAAATGTTTGACCAAAGTTAAACTATTTTCAAGGCAATGCGATCAAATACTAATCGGGAGTATGTGAACTTCTGACCCACTAGGAATGTGATGAAAGAAAAAATAAAGAAAAAATAAGTCATTCTCTGCTATTATTCTGACATTTCATTCTTAAAATAGTGGTGATCCTAACTGACCTAAGACGGGTAATTTTTTTACTAGGATTAAATGTCAGGAATTGTGAAACTGAGTTTAAATGCATTTGGCTAAGGTGTATGTAAACTTCCGACTTCAACTGTATATGCTTCTATAAACCGATGAGGAGATGGGAGAGGCAGGACTTGCACCGCGTTCAGCGTCACAAATAGAACTGAGCTCTATTTTAGCGTTTGGCAACGCAGACACTCGTTGGTGCAATGATTGAATAACATGCATGTGTAAATGTATTTTGCAGTGCATGTGAGCTCTACGGGATTGGTCTAGTTCTGCAACCCCACTGTGATAAGAAACTTGCTCTTAAAGCTGGGAGTCTTTAAATAAGAAAGGAGCATAACAGTTCGCTTTGAACTCTAACTGCTAGAGAATTCTGCAATATCTGCATCTACTTTCATTGTTTATAGGTTGGTAAGGCTGGATGATTATAGCATCCAATGGTTGGTGTTTTCTAATACCTTTACCAGAATAATTATGTAAATAGTTTAATAAATAAATTGTGCTAACAGGTTGAAGTGAGACATTGGCATATGTGAGCGGAGTTGAGCTGTAGCAAATCCTGCTCATTGCTCATGGAGTGGCTCCGCTAAAAAACGGTCCTCGCTCCAAACCGGTCCTGCAGCTCCAAATTTGCGCCATTCATTAAAATCACAATTTTAACCAACACCCATCAATTTTTGACTACCTGAACCTACCATTTGGCTTTCAATTATTGATTTGAATGGAAAGTATTTTAATAAACAGGAAAATGTGACTGATATAGCATTCACCATTTCAAAAAGGCTACATGTCTTATTAAACAGCATATAAACACACTAAATAAGTCAAGAACTAGATGGGGAGCCTATGAAGGACCAGAAATGAAATATTTAGGTTATATTTTCAAGGCCTATAGCCTACAAAGAGATGGATTTGCGAGTGTAACACACTAGGCTGTCAGGGACATTGAGGCTCAGCATTTAAACAACATTTAGTTATATTTAATCATAGTCTATAAATTGTGCATATAGGCTGTGACTTTACTTAAAATGAAATACAAATTAAACAAAGACCTCAGTCTGCACCATCTTTGAATTCATTTTTTAGAAACACTAGTTTGGCCAGAATGACTTTAGGCTCATGTGATGGTGCCTGGAGAGCAGGCCAGCAGTGAAAGATGACACTCGCCACACTTGCGTAGCCACTAGAGATTTTTTTTACATTTTTTTAACCTTTATTTAACTAGGCCTAGGAACAATGGGTTAACTGCCTGTTCAGGGGCAGAATGACAGATTTGTACCTTGTCAGCTCAGGGGTTTGAACTTGCAACCTTCCAGTTACTAGTCCAACGCTCTAACCACTAGGCTACCCTGCCTCCCCTGCACACCAGCCCACTCCACCTGTTTCTATCAGTTTCTTTATGAAAATATTTAGCATACTTGATGACAGTAGCATACTTGATGACAGTAGCATACTTGATGACAGTAGCATACTTGATGACAGTAACTAAAGCAAAGGGATATAGCAGCACACAAGTAGATTACAAATGCATGCTGCCCTGAGCTTGTGAGGTGAGTGCCATTAAAGTAATTTGGAGTGGGCGAGAAGGCCGACCCTCCAGCCTTTGGTAAACTTGCTCCAGTCAAATTGGGCACGCTCCGCTCTTCGCTCCGCTCACATACTCTTGTACGGATGTTATTTAAGGACTGTTTTTAGTCTTTGACTTAGCGTCTCAGACAACCTCTTCCCACTCTCCCCCATCTCATGTCTCATGCTCATTTCAAAACGGCTCCTTGAAGTCTAGGGTGAGGTTTGCCAAGGAGGCTCCATTATGTGATTTAACAGTCTTACTGAGGATTTCGCAACAAAGGTTATAGCACAAAAGCGAGGGCTTTTTCAAAATCAACTTTTTCTTCCTTAAAGCTGCGAGCAAGCTGCTTATTTACCCTGTGGTTAAACCCTTTTCTTCTGCAGGGATCTAAGTAGAAAAGTTTGTTATTAAACTGAATTATTCAATCTGACAATGAATTGGTCATTGCCTCCAATTAAATGTTTTTATTTTTCAATCTACATAAACCGTCCCATAGGTCACACATTTTAATAACCCAATGGATGGTAAAGCAGATTTTATCACAGAGCAGGCTGCTGGCTGCTTCTGCCTTGATATTGTGCATCTGTAATGAATACCTCCTAAGTGGTAATACTTTATTTTTGTCCACTGACTGATTTCTGGTTTCCTTGAGTGTCAGTAAGGAGTCTAGATGAGCAGGCGTCCATTGAGCGGGACTGGCTGCTCACTTTGCTTTCCTTCACCCGATCAAAGGAAGGGCCACAACACACTTGGCAACTGCTTTATTCATATCCCAATTTCTGTTTTTGTTCTGGAAAAACCGCAATCTATCGAGTGTGAAATGGACTTCTGCACCACCCACCCTCTTTTTAAAGCGTTTTAATAGAGCTCACCAGCTGTGCTCGCTCCACTGCCAGCCGCTGATGCCTGTACCATGAGGCTAAACAACCACTGTTTTCTTTGTCAGAAGCTGTGTACACATTTTGTTTAGAGTTTGGTCATGCAGTGGGGAGACTTGCTGAGCAATATTCAGAACTCTTGTAAGGCTTTGCGTTTCTTTGTTTTAGAACCAGCCTGACCTCTAGAGGTCCTGAACATGGTTAGCAAGCCCCCCACCCCCCCCACCCCACAGTCTGTCTCTCTCATTGGGCCAGGCTACTGCTGAACTGTTCCTTGTGTGCATCATCCATGACTGAGCTCATAGTTCTGTTTCTGCTGAGAGACAAAGTAAAACCATGCAGGGAGTGATAACGCACTGATTCGATGGCATACGCAGTCAGACAGCTGGTGTGTCAGACATTAGCTTTCGAAGTCTGCCTCCTGTGTAAGTTTCTGAGAATTGTGCATATATTAAAATCCTTATTTGAACATTAAAACGTTTAGTATTAGCATAACTGGGCCTTTAGCAATAACACTGAATTGAAAGTAAAGCGTAATCTAGTGTCTTAAGTTGTCTTTTCCAGGAAAGGTTTGAAACCGTCAACTACCATGCCGCACTCCTGTCCATTACTTCCTTTACTTGCCTTGGGGCTACGGCAATAAGAATCGAGGGAAGTCTTTTATCAGACTGTGCCCCACTTTAAAATTGCCCTAGCAGCCTTTTACAGGCACACTGTTTTATTTGCTCTTTGTCTTCATTCTGTCAATCTGGAGCTGTGTCGAGCAAATCAATGTTGAACAGCTCTTTTCTGTTGCCTTTTTGTTGGGTAGAAAGTTAAATCTGGTATTGAGGGAGCTCCATTCAAAGGACAATTTGCAAGCACAAAAGATTTGGGGAAACATGACAGTTGGGATGCAGACATTTTTCAATGCAATTTCAAACAGCTTTCTTTCAATGTGTCTATTTCTGTCATAGTTATGTCTGTGCTCAGCAGACTGCTTTACATAGCTTGTCATGTATTGATTTGAATAGACTGTTAAGTTACTTGCTTATTGACATGATGGCAGTGTGCCCCAACTAGGAACTGAAGCAGCAGCCATCTGTTAGTTTCCCAACAACTCAGCCAGCTGGCTTGTTTTGAAAAGTAAAAAATGGTGACATTAGTTAGGCTTTAATGTGAGGGAATTAACGTGTTTCGTTGATAAATTGATAGTAGGTTTTTCATGGTATTAAAGGGAAGGTTCACCCATTTTGAATGTTATATTGTTTCTGTGCATCTGAGTGATGTTCCATCGATTCCCTGGTTTATTTCATGTTTCTGAGTTATTAGCGTTTAAGCAGGCAGAAATCCGGCCGGTAGCACTGCGAAAAAGTCCCTCGCTACACTGAAAGTTAATAGGAATACAACTTTTAGATTGTGAAAAACCACATTTACCACATTTTGCCAATTTTGTCTGTGTCTTTAGTCCAGGGTGCATTGCATGGTGCTGTTGCCTGAAATATTATAGAAAGGAGATGGGAATCCAATAAATTAAGAAACGTATAATGCCCCACCCAGCAGACTATCAACCAATTGCGTTCACGTTGTCATGCTGCGTCACACGGTTGCTAAGTTAATTGTCACGCAATCCCTTCTCAAAGTCGGTGTATATGTCAACTTGCCTATTTTTCTCAAGTATGTAATGCCACGACTCCGAAGCTATACGATAGTAGATAGCATTGACTTTGTTCTTGATGTTTTCGACAACAAGGGTAATATTCTCACATATGAACAATTTATAACATTGAAAGTTTCCAATACCGTTCAGAGTTTATTTCTGCGATCAAAGCTGTTCCCAGTGGTCTAACTACACTAATGAAAACTCATCTTAGCTTTGGTAATGATCACAGTTTATCCAGAACTCAGTTTGGAAGGCGTGAGCATACTTGAGAAATCTTGTAATAAATATATAAGACATTCTTCATTCACAAAACCAACTTACACAGAGAGACATTTTACTGGAACATGCTTATTCCTGACATTGTCTGGAAAAATGCATGGATAAGGCCTTACAATTATTGTATACCAAACAAAGTTAAGGAAGTGCACTTTAAAATTTTACATAAGATATATCCATGTAATTCTATGATATCCACATTTGTGGCTATTGATGTTTTTTCTGTGAAAAAGGTGAGAATCTGTCTCACTTGTTCTTTGAATGTAAATTTGTCAGAATTTTGGGGAAACCTTGCAAAAAGAACAACATTTTCCTGAATCATTAAGAATTATTATTATTATTATTTTTTTTTGTGCGCTTCTGTATAGCCGAAGGTAGTCACCCAATTATTATGATTAAAAAAAAAAAAAAGTTCCTTATTACGAGGCAATTCTAAATCTAATACAAATTCATTAATGATGGGCTAACTGTAATCCACCCTGCACAATGAACCAAAAGCATCGCCTATGTTCTCTCCCAGACTCGTGGATATACATTTTGGAGCCTAGCATAAGGTAACCAGTCCATCCGGTATGCATAATTTAATAGTCCACATTCATTACTCAAATGTATTTCATTTTAAAGTATAGGCTAGACCAATTATGTAGCAAAGATATCTTAAATCTGTTTTTTTTTTTCCTGCCATGCCTAATATTTGGTAGGGTATGCAATTTATAACAGCACAATCATCATTTTAATACAGTTTTTTTTCCTGCCATGCCTAATATTTGGTAGGGTATGCAATTTATAACAGCACAATCATCATTTTAATACAGCTTTTTTTCCCTTCTCTCTGGCCTGTGCTCATAAGCCTGTGCTTAAGTGCATTTGCATACAGTGCATTTGGGAAGTATTCAGAATTCCCCCCCAACACACATTTTGTTACATTAAAGCCTAAAATTGATTTTTTAAAATTATCCATCTACACAACATAGCGAATACAGGTTTTTAGAAATGTTGGTGTGTGTGTGTATACGTATATAAAAAAACATGTCTTATTTACATAATTATTCAGACTTTGCTAGGAGACTCAAAATTGAGCTCAGGTGCATCCTGTTTCCATTTATCATCCTTGATGTTTTTACAACTTGATTGGAGTCCACCTGTGGTAAATTTCATTGATTGGACATTTTGAAAGGCACACACCTGTCTACATATAAGGTCCCACAGTTGACAGTGCAAAAAACAAGCCATGAGGTTGAAGGAATTGTCTGTAGAACTCCGAGACAGGATTGTGTCGAGGCACAGATCTGGGGGAGGGTCTCAAAACATTTCTGCAGCGTTTGAAGGTCCCTAAGAACACAGTGGCCTCATCATTCTTAAATGGAAGATGTTTGGAACCACCTAGACTCTTCCTAGAGCTAGCCACATGGCAATCGGAGGAGAATAGCCTTGGTCAGGGAGGGACAATTTAGATACATTTTTGAACAAGGCTGTAACGTAACAATGTGTAAAATCAAACGGTATGAAAGCTTTCCAAATGTACTCTGTTATAGGGACAATGGAGCCCTAAGTACCAGCCCAATAGGATAACCGGTTGGGTACTACCAAAGCATGTCCATAATGCATAAAACGAGATTGCGTGACTCAACAGTCACAATTGTACTGCATTCATGACTCATGACTGCCAGTGTGTTGAAAATACGAACAACGCAACAGCCCTATTCATCACATACTGATCTTTATGAGCCACTTCATTTTTTTTTTTTTTTTTTTTTTAAACTTCTCTGAAAGTTCAAGGCACTTGTCGTTGTATGCATTATACTGTAGCTCTCCTGGGGGATGGTTGGCCACCCTGCAACATTACAATTACAAACCATTTACTTTTTCTCTTTATAAAATAATTCCCTCATTCAATGAACCAGGAATCAAATTGCTAAGGTGGGCAAGGTAGCTAAGATTATCTATACTGAACAAAAATGTCAATGCAACATTTTCAAAGATTTTAGAGTTCATGTATGGAAGTAATTCAAAATCATTAGGCCCTAATCTATGGATTTCACATTACTGGGAATACAGATATGAATCTGTTGGTCACAGATTTTAAAAATAGGTTAACGTGTGGATCAGAAAACCGGTCAGTACCTGATGTGACCACCATTTGCCTCATGCGGTGCGATCTCTCCTTTGCATAGATTTGATCAGGCTGTTGATTGGGGCCGGTGGAATGTTGTCCCACTCCTCTTCAATGGCTGTGCGAAGTTGCTGGATATTGGCGGGAACTGGGACACCCTGTCGTATACGTCGATCCAAAGCATTCCAAACATGCTCAGTGGTCTATCCTTATGACATGGGGCCTTGCATTATCATGCTGAAACATGAAGTGATGGCGGCAGGTGAATGGCACGACAATGGGCCCAGGATCGTGTCATGGTATCTCTGCGTTCAAATTGCCATCAGTAAAATGCAATTGTGGTGTTCGTAGCTTATGCCGGCCTATACCGTAACCCCACCTCTACCATGGGCCGCTCTTTTCACAACGTTGACATCAGAAAACACGCCCACACGATGCCATACACGTGGTCTGTGGTTGAGGCCGGTTGAATGTACTGCCTATTTAGCAAAAAATAAAATGTTTGAGGCGACTTGTGTTTGAGAAATGAACATTACGTTTTCTGGACATTTCTGCAGTCAGCATGCCTATTGCAAGCAATTGCACATTTTAGAATTGTTCCCAGCACAAGGTGCGCCTATAATGTTAATGCCGTTTTAATCAGCTTGATATGCCACACCTGTCAGGTGGATGGGTTATCTTGGCGAAGAAGAAATAATCACTAACAGGGATGTAAACACATTTCTAGGAATATTTTACATGGCCAGTATATGATGGAGGAGAAGCCTAACCAATTCTGAGCGCTTGAGATGTACAGTTTTACAACCGGCAATTCAGATCAGAGTAGCCTAATTGTTTGTGGTTTTTATGAATTTGATTTAAAATGACTTGGCCATTCTGTCAAATTTTACCTATATTCTTGTCTGACTATTGTCGAGCCCTCGTAATATTTTTTTCTTTCCTGCTCTTGTTCATGCAAACACCACTACATCAGCAGTGACTTAACTTGCTCACCAGTATACAGGCTTGATTAAGTAATTACAGCTAACATTTTAAATCCAGAATGAACTAATTTCTTGTAGCATCTGCACGATATTGCCATCAAACTTCCACAATGCAATTATTTAATGGGTTAAAGAGCACGGAGTTCAGTAATTTAACCATGTCATGTGAAACTATAGGAATACCCCTCATCATTCGCCAAAACGTCTTCTTCTCCTGCTTCTGTCGTATCCGTTGGACACTACAGTATCATATTAGTTTTGGCTCTTGTCCAGTAAACCAGTGCCACCCTCTTCCACCAGCATGGCCATGTGTGCATGCGGTCAGAAGGGGAACAGGCTGTATGTGCGCAGTCCTGACTAGCGGGTGGGGCATCCCCGAGTGCCATTGAGTCGGATGGAAAGTAAGCCAAGGCTGGGTCCACTGCACGAGCCTTGCCTGGCGGTCCATAATCGCCCGTGGGTCTCTTGGAGCCTACTGTAAGGATTCCACAATCAAAAGAAATCAGCTAAGACCTCAGGAAAACAAAATTGACCTCAGTCTGGTTCATCCTTGGGAGCAATTTCCAAACGCCTAATGGTACGCAAGTATAATCACCATGGGACCACGCAAATCAATCCCAGAACAACAGCACAGGACCTTGTGAAGATGCTGGAGGAAACGGGCACAAAAGTATATATATCCACAGTAAAAACAAGTCCTATATTGACATACACTGACTGAAAGGCCGCTCAGCAAGGAAGAAGCCACTGCTCCAAAACCGCCATTAAAAAAATCCTGACTACGGTTTGCAACTGCACATGGGGATAAAGATTGTACTTTTTGGAGAAATGTCCTCTGGTCTGATGAAACACAAACAGAACTGTTTGGCGTAATGACCATCGTTATGTTTGGAGGAAAAAGGGGGCGGCTTGCAAGCCGAAGAACACCATCCCAACCGTGAAGCATGGGGGTGCTTTGCTGCAGGACGGAATGGTGCACTTCACAAAATAGATGGCATCATGTGGAAGAGGTTGTGTGTGTGTATATATATATATTGAAGCAACATCTCAAGACATCAGTCAGGAAGTTAAAAGCTTGGTGGCAAATGGGTCTTCCAAATGGACAATGACCCCAAGCATACTTTCAAAGTTATGGCAAAATGGCTTAAGGACAACAGTCAAGGTATTGGCGTGGCCATCACAAAGCCCTAACCTCAATCCCATGGAAAATTTGTGGGCAGAACTGAAAAAGCATGTGCGAGCAAGGAGGCCTACAAACCTGACTCAGTTATACCTGCTCTGTCAGGAGGAATGGGCCAAAATTCACCCAACTTATTGTGGGAAGCTTGTGGAAGGCTACTCAAAACGTTTGACCCAAGTAAAACAATTTTAAAGGCGGTCCTACCAAATATTGAGTGTATGTAAACTTCTGACCCACTGGGAATGTGATGAAAGAAATAAAAGCTGAAATATTCTACAATTTCTGACATTTCACATTCGTAAAATAAAGTGGTGATCCTCACTGACCTGAGACATGAATTTGTACTAGGATTAAATGTCAGGAATTGTGAAATTTAGTTTACATACACCTTAGCCAAATACATTTAATCTTCTGACTTCAACTGTACATAGTTGTAATCCTGTTATTCAAATGATAGTGGGCCAGGCACCCTGGCTACTTTAGGTGGCAACTCAGAATATTACTCCTAACCTCATAGTTGACATTTGCATTTTCTCTATCTGTTTTGAAGGTCTGTCACTCTTATGCAGGAGTCAGAATACAAGTATGGATTTGTTGGTCCCCATAGAATTCATTTGGTATTTATTTGCATTTCTCACCCAATACAATGCTCCCCCCCTTCCTCTCTCTCTGAAATTACAAAATACCTGCCATAGGTGTGTTAAGTTGGTATTTGGTACCACTGTGTGGTTAATTCCCTAAACTGTCACGCTATTCATAGTGTGAGCTGAGCAGGCAGTTAGGCCTAGTCAAGGTGGCAAGTGCACTCCTGGAACTAAAGTCAGTTTGGTCATTTACCCAGGAGCAGGGCAGGAAAACCAATGATGCATTTGATTGTGGTTACCAAAGTGCGAGGCATTACCGGGTCATAAATCACAAAGGAATCCATGTTTTTCTTGCAGTGAATGGGGGATTTGTAACAATGGGTAACTTGTAACGGGCATCGTCAAAATGAGTTTTGACCCTTGAGGGCATCCTCAAATGCACAACATGCTGTGAGTAATTTTCATTTTGCAATTAGATTTGCTCCAGAGTTGACACGTTAGACAGAATCCTGAGGCCAGAAGGAATTTAAATGGTAGGTGTTTTTTGACGCCCACCTGCTCACTAGTTTGTGATTCAGTGATGTTCTGTCAGCCGGGACCGACTAGGCAATTATGCATTAAATTGCTAATGCGCTTGGCCGGCCACATTATCCTAATCAAAGTGACAAGCTCGGATCTGCTCTCAATGAGCTCATTGGAAAATGTGTTTTTGTGACGAAGGTGAGGCAGCGGGTGAAGTATTTTAAGTGCTTTCTGTGGTTCTCTTTATTTCCGCCTCTGTGCTTTGACAGTAGACAAACAATAGGTTTTCTGAGTGGGGAATGAGTGGTTAACTTGCGGCGATACGAGCTCTCTGCTGGGTTGCTCTTTATACCTGGCTGCATTTGACCCATTCTGGTCTCTCCCTGCACCAACGTTGGAGAAACACTGGTTTTGCTGGCTATTGCTCAGTGTTGTGATTTTTGTTCCAGCTGGACAAACTTGTGAAGATGTCTAGTCTCGGACCTCACGCTGAGTTCAAGGTTATCGAGTAATGTGATCTGAATGCTTGAGCCACAAAAAAAGGTTGCACAGAAACCTGGTTATTGACTAGAATTTGGCCACCAGGCACTTTTAGCAAAGGATTTTGGCGCCTCCTTTCCCCATCTGCAGACCTTCAGGTGAATTGTGTAGAGGAAAAAGCACCATGGAGCGATTTTTGAGCTCCTCCACATGCCAGCCATTTTGGGATGTTTGTGTGAGCTGCTCGTGTCGGGTCTTAGACCTCACGAGTCCGGGTTATAGAGTAATGTGATCGGAATGTTTATCCCTGTGGCTCAAGCAGTCTTAGTTCCTCACTGTGAATGAGCCAGCTTGTCAATGCTCATTACGTTCACTGCAATAGGTGTGTGTGTGTGCGCGCGCGTGCCAGTAGGTAGCTTGGTCTCACTGAACTTGTCAGTCAGTGAGTGATGAATGAGCCATAAGCGAGGGCATGTCATATTCTACTTGAAAGTGAAGCTGCGACAGGGAGTGCACCAGCCCTGCGAGTATGAATAGTGTTCGTTTACATCCTTTTTCTTATTTGTTCCTCACTGGCTTTTGTCATACTGTTCAAAGCCACTTTCCTCAATACCAGAAATCCATGTAGAAGCGCCAAAACGTTAAGTCTCCCATGTGTCCAAACAGAGAAGATGCTGAAAGATTAAAAAAAACACAAACCTAGAAAATACGCTAGCTATGTTTCCTTCAAATTGACTTGTTGCAGATAAAAGGCTGTGTGACGATGTTGTGCACAAAAATACCCTTTGCAGTTAGTTCCATGTACCAAAATATTATTTAAGTTAAATGGGTTTCAATCGCATTTTCAACTCTACTGAAAGTTCCCTCACACTTATTGCGTTATGTAGCGAGTGTGCCCACTTTGCTATTGGCATGTACAGTCTAGTCAACAGCACTATCGCCGTGCTGTTGGCAACAGCGCATGTGTAGCCTACATGAGATTGTTATGGACATCATGTCACCAGAATAAGACCCTCGATATTTATTGGAAAGGAGCATCAAGCTCATAGCCTTGCACTTTCACCACCCTGTAAAGTTAATCATAATTTGATTAAATCTGTAGCCTAATAAACTGCATGCTTTCCTGACAAGTCATAGTGGGAGGACTACACGTCATTGTGTGTTTCCCAAGTTTACTTTGATATGATGGTTATATAAATATTTGCTCATTAAAAGCACTACCACTCATTTCTGCAAGATTCGTTTTACCAAAGCAAAATCCCACCTTCGTCGTATTTTGTCCTTTGTCGCTTTTTTGTCAATTTTTACCAACGATTGTTCTGTTTCCATCAGGCCTGTAATGACATTTATGTCCGACATTAACTTTACTTGCGTAGAAAGGTTGCATGGGAACCTAGAATTAGGCCACCAAGTGCTTTATTAAAGGAAAGGATGTTGGCCTTCTCCTTTCCTCACCTGCAGATACAAGTCCTTCAGGTGAGTTGTGTAAAAGGAAAAAGCACCTTGCAGTGATTTTTAATGAGCTTCTCCACACGACCAGCCATTTGTGTGAGTGTGTGAGCTGCTCGTGTCTCCCAACAGTTCAGTGACTGTGTGCTGGCCATCATCCTCCACCCTCCACTCAAATCTCTTGCCTCCAGAATCATCTGCTATGGAGACAGTATTAGGGAAGGATGCTGCTATTTATTGTGCTTGGGGATTGCTGACATACCAGTGTCAGGGCTGTTTCTGCAGACAAGCGTGATCTATCACAAGGATGGATGTGCTTATTTCAGAGCCACGGGTGCATCACATTGATTGCACAACAATGACTCATGAAGTGTATTTCACTCTGGTTACATCAACTGTCCCCTACATATAAAACGGTTTATTTGTTTTTCACTTCATCTAAAACCACTGCCTTGCACTATCACGCTGAGCCATAGGAAGATTTCAGATGTTATTCTAACTCATGGCCTAGCATGGAATCTAAGCAAGCAACCACGTATTAATCTGTATGCACGAAACGTGGCTTTGAGCAGGCATTTCACTTTTTTTTTTTTTTTTTTTTTTGAATTAAATGTAAACTAGATGTTTCAAGAGTGGAGATGTCAAGCAAACCAATCCAACTATGTTCTGGTTGGCTGTTTGGGATGTCTCGGTAGTGTCAGATAGTTGGGAATTGTCCAAACTTGCACTAGCAGTGGACTCTTCAAGGATGTCGTAACAGGTAGGTCTAGGCCTACCTGCTTTCTGTTGTCCCTTAACTCTGTGGGCTGGGACATTGGCTGCCTTTTTTTGTAGAATATGGAAATAATAAGGCTATTCTTTCAAAATGAATATTTGTTTGCACATTCAACAAATTTCTGAGATATTTGTACTAGCTGCCTGCTTTGTGCCACTGTTATTTGCCTTGGTACCAACTTAAGCCATCTTCTCTCCCCACAGGTTCAACTACAGGTCAACACATCACCTGACCACAAATGGGTTTTACGAGTTCCTCAACTGGTTTGACGAGCGGTCATGGTACCCCTTGGGGAGGATCGTGGGGGGCACAGTAAGTTTAACATGTTCCCTGCTGTGATCAAGCTTAAATCATCCCAATTTGAAAACAAACCAGGTGGGAAGAACACATTGCATATACAGTGCTTTCGGAAAGTATTCAGACCCCTTGACCTTTTACACATTTTGTTACATTACAGCCTTATTCTACAATGGATTAAAAGGCTTCAGGCATCGTCGCCCCACCCCCCTCAATCTACACACAATACCCCATAATGACGAAGCAAAAGCAGATTTTTCGACACTTTAGCAAATGTATTAAAACACCCCCCAGAAATATCAGGATTACTTAAGTATTCTGACCCTTTACTTAGTACTCATACTTCTTGGGTATGACACTACAAGCTTGGCACACCTGTATTTGGGGAGTTTCTCCCATTCTTGTCTGTAGATCCTCTCAATCTGTCAGGTTGGACTTGGCGTGTCGCTGTACAGCTATTTTCAGGTCTCTCCAGAGATGTTCGATCGGGTTCAAGTCTGGGCTCTGGCTGGGCCACTCAAGGACATTTAGAGACTTGTCCCGAAGCCACTCCTGTGTCTTGGCTGTGTGCTTTGGGTCATTGTCCTGTTGGAAGCTGAACCTTCACCTCAGTCTGAGGTCCTAAGAGCTCTGGGGCAGGTTTCCATCAAGGATCTCTCTGTACTTTGCTCCGTTCATCTTTCCCTCGATCCTGACTGGTCTCCCAGTCCCTGCCGCTGAAAAACATCCCCACAGCATGATGCTGCCACCACCATGCTTCACCGTAGGGAGGGTGCCAGGTTTTCTCCAGACGTGACACTCAGGCCATAGAGTTCAATCTTGGTTTCATCAGACCAGAGAATCTTGTATCTCATGAGAGTCCTTACAGTGACTTTCAGCAAACTCCAGTCGGGCTGTGTTGTGTCTTTTTTACTTTGAGTGGCTTCTGTCTGGCCAATCTACCAAAAAGGCCTAATTGGTGGAGTTCTACAGAGATGGTTGTCCTTCTGGAAGGTTCTCCATTTCCACAGATGAATTCTGGAGCTCTGTCAGTGACCATTGGGTTCTTGTCTAGCTCCCTGACCAAGGCTCTTCTCCCTGGACGGCTGTTTGTATGAGCGGCCAGCTCTAGGAAGTGTCTTGGTGGTTCCAAACTTTTTCAGTTTAAATATAATGGAGGCCACTGTGTTCTTGGGGACCTAAAATGCTGCAGACACTTCATGGTACCCTTCCCCAGATCTGTGCCTCGACGCAATCCTGTCTTGGAGCGCTATGGACAATTCCTTAGACCGCATTGCTTCTCTTATTTAATCCGATGTAGAATAAGGCTGTAATTAAATGTGTAAAATGGGAAGGGATCTGAATGCACTGTAGATATAGGCCTAGATTCTGGTGTTCTAGTGTTTGGGGGGGTTAGATGAGAAAGCACCATGGACCGTACCTTTTCATAAGCCTCCCCCAGCGCTCTCCGGTCTGTCATGCATCGGCAGCAACCAGTGAGCTTTTAACTTGAGGGATTCCACATGACTGCCAATGATCATGCGGTTTACCAACAGGACCTGCTGTTGAAATCACAACCTCTTTCACCGTGAGTTACTACCTGCCGATTCTGTAAGATTTATCGCCCACGCTCCTCTCTCGGCGGAGCCTCATTTTTTGGGGGGGGGGGCTGCCCTGTGCACTGAAGCGCTGTGAATAAAATACTACCCTGCTCTTCCACACAGCTCCCGACATGTCTCTCTGTACTGTAATCAGATGCTTAATGGGGCAATTTTTCTTTTTTACCAGCCTTGTTTCGGGAAAACCTTTTAAAATGGCTCCCTGTGTTATCTCGTCACTTTCTCCACCTAGGTTGGCATCTGAAGTTTCACTCTGTTCCCTGTTGTGTACAGTGTACTTAGTCCAGGGTGGTGGGAGAGAAGCACCGAGCATTTAAGACAGCCAGACATGCCTGCACTCAGTACTGTCAGTCGTTTTAGCAGCAGCAGATATTGCCCCGTCGGAATATAGGCTAGTAGCAGTTGCAGGTGTTGCTGTTTAGCAGCAATGGATTCAGTCAATCTGCACAAGGGATCCGAACTTCCTAACCTACATCCTAACATGTCTATATCTGTAGGCAGTGGACAGTACTGCTGCTCAGTGTGCCAGGGTTTAGCCAGCAGGTGTGTCAGATGCTGGGTACACAGAATGCAAATGCCCAGCAACATGCAAAGTGAGGGAAGATCCAGGTACAGTGCCTCTGCTGCCGCTAAATTTTTGCCATGTGTCAGCTACCTGGCTCAATAAATTCCGTTTTTTATCTCTAGATCCACCATCACCACATGATTACGCAAAGAAGGTGAAGTGCTTCCCTCAGCTGTCCTGATAATACTTACAGGCTATGAGGTATGAAGGGCCTTTGAATTTTATCAGGCAGCCTTAATGGTGCTCAAACCTGGATCGCTAATGGAATGTTACAAATCACCTCTTCTGAACACACTGGTTCTATGAAGTCCTTGTCAGAAATCACACCAGTCGTGGGAATACTGTAGAGTAGAAGCAAATTAGCTCACACTCTTTGTCTATGACAGTTAAGAGAATATAGGGAATGCAGTCCTACACGATGCATGGCTTTTGCGGTGACCGTATTACAGCCATACCGGCAGTCATGGGTCATGACCGCAGTCAGATTGTACGTGAACGGCGGGTCACGGTAATCTCCTCTTATGCGCTCTGGACAAGCGTTAGCAGGACCCAACTCGCTAATGTCCTTGTACTCAGCACGCTATTGTCCCTCAACACTGACAACAATGCAAATGCAAGAGTACCATGCTTTTAAAACTCAGCTCACTGTGATCAATCAATTTGAACAGGTTGAAACTGAGTGGAAAACATTGGAGGTTTCAAAGCCAAACAATGAAATGGACAGCGCTTTCTAAGGTGATTTTAATTCAGAACACCCATACACATATTAGAGCTTATGCATAGGCCTATAAAGTTCATTTGGAAAATATACAGACCCCCCCACAGTTGACAGTGCATGCCAGAGCAAAAAACAAAGCCATGAGTTCGAAGGAATTGTCCGTAGAGCTCAGAAAGGAGGATTGTGTCAAGGCACAGATCTGGGGAAGGGTAGCAAAACCCTTCTGCAGCATTGAAGGTCCCAAGAACACAGTGGCATCCATTGTTCTTAAATTGAAGAAGTTTGGAACCAAAACTGAGCAATCGGGGGAGAAGGGCCTTGGTCAGGCAAGTGACCAAGAACCCGATGGATGGTCAGTCTGACAGAGCTCCAGACTTCCTCGGTGGAGGTGGTGGTGGCAGCAACATGCTGTGTGGATGTTTTTCAGCGGCAGGAACTGGGAGACTAGTCAGGCTCGATGTAAAGATGAGCAGAGAAATAGAGCTCCTTCTCCAGAGCGCTCAGGACTTCCGACTGGTGTGATTTTGACCCTGTTCCTGCACATTTGATAATAGGTCATTCAATATCTAAACAAATGTTACATATTAGTAAAGACAAGAAAATGTAGACTCGTTTGATTGGGTGAAAACATGATCACTTGATGAGAGAACGTGTGCAACCTGAGGCAAGGAACAGAGCGCAAACTTTTTTTAGCTACTTTCTCAAATAATCTATCGACTATAGTCGCACCATGCAGCCCATGTGTTTTTGATTTCTAAGACATTCTAAGGGTTTGTCTCATTCCCAACTAAAGTTGCCAAATAACTCTAAATCTACCATATAGGATCTGTTTCAAGTAATCACTTTTGCGCTCAACATAGCCACTTCATATGCACACTCTCTAGCTGACATGGGGGAAAAAATATCCTTTCTGTTTTTATTCTTCTTACTATAAAATAATAGCACTGGATTTAAGCATAAATGAACAAGCATGGAGCATAGGCCAGAGAACATAGTTGGTCGACTCGTATTCTGTTCTTCCGTAGAAAAAAAATCTTCAGACTGTTTGTTTCTTTAGACCTGCCTAAAATAAATAATGGCTGCAGTGTTGTGCTGTATATTAAATAGGTTTATTAGACTTTTTCAAATGTATATGTTCCATGTGTGTGGCGGCCTGGAGATGCTCAACGTGTCTGTTAGTTACCGTAAGACTGGAAGTCAATTGCATGACAATAACCGGCTGATAGTTTCATAACTGCCACAGCCCCTATGCATGACAAATCCCGGAAGAGTTACAACACAATCTCCTAATGATTTGGATCATGTCGTGCATCTTGACGATATCAAATGGAATCCATTCCGTGCAGTTGGTGAAGCTCACCCAAGGGTTTCCTGACTTTCGCAGGCATTCCAGAACCACTTCAACATCTGAATAGTGTGTCACTCTGCCTTTTTCTTCAGTGGTATTCAACAACAACAAAACATTTTCACTAGTCTGCAGTAATTGTAGCACCGCTCTGAGTCTCCGAACAGGGATCCTAAGCAGTGTGCCGCACCCCACCTCTGCCTCCTTTTATCCCGCCATCATCAGCTCGCCTTCTCTCCCCTCTATTCAGTCTGCTTCAAATGAGTCTTGACAGCCCTCATTAATTGTGTATGATAACACAGGTCCCCCTTTTGCACATGATGGGTCACACCGTTTGGAGAGGGAGGAGCAGGTCTCGGTAAATGTCGTCAGTGAGTGCCTCTCTGCGGATCCCTTGTCTTTTCTCTCCCGCTCTCAAGGGGGATATCTGCCAGCCGCTCCCTCTCCAGAGTCGTAGATAAGATTTTGAGGGCTGAATAAATGTGACACTGCTTAACCATAGGGCTCTGTCAAGCCAATAAACCGCCCTTTGTTACTGTAGAGAAATGGACCAGGCACTTTTTCTACGCTGACGGGCCTAAATGTGACGCTATATGTGGGGTGCGGTGGGGGTGCAGACTACAGAGAGCCCAGCTCTCTGTAGTCTGGGGGCAACCAAACAGTGATTACTTCAGCGTTTGTTTTAACCGAAGTAGCATTAGCCGAGGCTCTAGCTCAATCCCCAGGTCAGGGAAACTGGGTTGGATGATTTGGGAGAGAGGTGCAATAAGACTATGGTCGATAAAGTTTAGCACGCCTAGGCTACGACTAGCTAATTAAAAACGAGAAGCACGTCAGGCAGAGACGAGCCAAAGTCCGCTGGACTTGTCTCTGCCTGGCGTATAGCATACATCAGGGCATCACTCACACTTAGACACAGCCCCTCTGACTTCAGAAAGGTTTCACACGAGCCTAATTAGGCCCGGGTCTCATGAGTTTATAGGCAGAGAGCTGTAAGCTTTGGCTGTTTTGAGGTCTCCGCTTTGAACTGGGCAATTAGTCAGTATTTCGGTGGAGAAGATCGCCTTACCTGGTTTTCCCAATTGTAAATCCAGAGCAGATTCAATTAACTTGACTCACTCTTGTGGTATGTCAAGCATGTGGATGCAGCAAGCCAACACTTACTTGACGTATCACTCTCCTGCCTGACCTGTGGAGTTCCAACTAACTGCTCGATGGATAGTTACAGTACATTATGGTTGATTTAAAAAGTTTATTCCCAGTGTGTTGTCTTATCTTGGATATAAAATGCAAGTATCCCATCCATATGCGTGAAGGTGCCATAAATGTTCCATTACAGCCCCTCTTATCTTGTCTCTCGCTCTCTCTCTCTCCAGGTATATCCAGGTTTGATGGTCACCGCAGGCCTTATACACTACGTACTGAACCTGCTCCACTTGACGGTGCACATCCGGGATGTGTGCGTCTTCCTGGCGCCCGTGTTCAGTGGCCTGACATCCATCTCCACCTTTCTGCTGACGCGGGAACTGTGGAACCAGGGGGCGGGGCTTCTGGCTGCCTGCTTTATCGCCATTGTTCCCGGGTACATCTCCCGCTCGGTGGCCGGCTCCTTCGACAACGAGGGCATTGCCATCTTCGCCCTCCAGTTCACCTACTACCTTTGGGTAAGCCTGCCTCTTCCGGTTTGAACTTCCATCCTTTAGAAATCCCTTTGAGATCCTTTATGGCTGTGGGTGTTTCTCAATATGGGTACTACCATGTGCCACACTCTCATGCTCTCTGAGGCTGTTCTCTTGAGTACATTCTTGTGAGGACGACAGGGTGGAGAATGCGTAAAACATTGCATTTGAGATGCACTCCCCATACTGTATTACCTCACGCTGCTCCTCCCCATTCACTGAGCATTTTTTTCCAGCCAGGGCAATGGCAATAGAGACAAGATATACACAAAGCAAACATTTGACTTCAATACGATCAGCTAGCTAGCTATATGTGAATCATAATAATGTAACTAACCAGATCAACAGGCAAAAAATGTCCTAAAACGAATTATGCAAGGTTGATTCTTTGTGGGTAACTAGCTAGCTATTGACTTGCAATCTACACACACTACAGTAGGTATTTTAGACAGGTAAGCATCACAAAAATTCACACAGCATGTATTAACATATCAAGATAAAATATTGTAGTCCGGCATCATATGAGATGTGAATAGGCAACATTTCATTCCAAAGTCGGAGTGTATTTTCTCTCGCTTTCAGCTCAAATAATGGCCACCGTTAATTTCCCAAAAATGCTGCGTAATTTTTTTGTGGTTACGTCATATTTGTTTCAAAATATGTACAAACGGAGTGCGCATTTGTGAAGCGTGCTCCGTTTCACCTACTTTGATTTGGACTCGTACCTCTGACTAAATTTGCGTGCTCAGAGAAAGATAGTATGCATTTAGAGAAACATCCTACAATTTAGGGGTCGGTTTCCCAGGCACAGATTAAGCCTAGTCCTGGACTAAAAAGCAAGTTCAATGGAGGATCTCCATAATAAATATGTTTTTAGTCCAGAACTTGGCTAAATCTGTGTCTGGGAAAACCGCCTCTTGATCTTTCTCAGTGTGTTTTTCGATTTGTATACCCATGGCCCATTTGATGTGAAGAGGGACGTTCTATTTGACAAGATTTGCAGTCAATGCGCTAATAGCTGCTTTGGCGTGGTTAAATTATTGCTACACTGTGAACCTTCACTGTCTGGTTTCAGTTGCTGCCGGTGATCTTAAAAATACAGAGATATTTAAGGTTGGAGGTGAAATGCATTTATTTACCATACTTGAACAGTCCATTCACTTGAACAGTAACCCCTTTTTTTCTTTTCTCTCATCACCCAAAAAACTGCCCTGATAGGCTTCGGAGAATATGACCAGACATTGGATAAGCTAACGTACACGAGGTGAAAGGATTATGAGCACAATGGCTTACGACACCATGGAAATGGACCATCTGCTGTAGGAGGATTCTAGGCAAAAGAAACTCCCATATTCACATTATTTGCCCTCAGTGCATGTCCTCTCCCTTCAATCACAATAGAGTCACAGCCTCGCACACAACGCTCTACTCCCTCCCACATTTTGTACATTATGCTCCCTGATGACTTGAGGCCGAGGCAGGTGCATGCAACTTATACCCACAGATTAAATTGAAGTGCATTGTAAATGGGCAAATTTGGCATTAATCAGCATTCGTTTCCCCCCCTTATCAAAGTCGACCTTGGCAGGGGGCGCCTGGCTCCCCATCAGTTCCCTCGATTCATTTCACTCGGGTGGCATTTAAGCCCCTCCAGACAAGCTGAGAATCGTAAGGATCCTCTCCACACCAAGTCATCCTCAAGGATTTTTCAGGGTTAAAACTGAACAGCGCTCCTAACAAACGGGGAGCGACCTTTTTTATTTATTTACATTTTTTCCTTCCCTCCTCCCAAGGACACACCGGCATTCACTCAGGTAAATGTGGCGCGTGCTCTCTCCCACCATGCTTCACTTGTTTATTTTGTCACCAGTGGCAAGCTCTGCAGGACTCTGTGTTGTTCCTGAACTTTTCTCTCTCTGCATTTATCAGCCAGTACATTTCTTTCAGCTTGACACTTGACCAACGAAGTACAGACATATTGAACTCCCGAGGGGACTTAAGACCCCAAAGGTCGCTTCCATGTCATGCCTCTGGAGTGTCACGTTAACTCAAGCGAGTGTGACTGAGCTGACAACTCCTCCACTTGGTTTGAAGAGCCTCGGCTTTCATCAACCAGCCACACACCCTGGAGTTGTGCCACAGAGAACCTCCCACATTATGAGTGTAATTGTCAGTCATGACTGGCTCCTGACCCACCCAGGGGGGCTCCACCACTGTTGTGATATGAAACGCAGACAGACAATGTATAGTTTGCTCAATATTATGCATTTACTTGCGTACCGCTAAAACGCTACCGGGGACATTGTCTTTAATGCTAGTATGATTTACTTGGGGACCTGCAGTGTCTGCTTGTGATGAAGTGTTTTCCTTGTCATAAGCTGCCTTCTCTGTCATAATTTCACAATGATTAGATACGGATCATTTTTCTATTTGGTTTAGGCAGAGCTTTTGAATCTGCAGTGTCATAAGAGCTTTTAATTGTCATTTCACATGGACCATGTCTGTCTTAAAACGAACCAACACGAGTGCATCCCAAATGGCATCGTACTTTCTATATAGTGCACTTTTGTTAACCAGAGCCCTATGGGCCCTGGGCAAAAGTAGTGCGCACTATAGGGAATAGGGTGCCATGATTTGGAAGGCAGACAATGAGTGTTCCAGGTGGCCCCCACCGGCAAGAGCCCCGAAAAAACTATCATCCTGGCTACGCGTCACTGCTTTCCATTATAAGTCTCATTTACCCACTTTTATCTTAGTGTTTTCACCCTCTCTCTTTCTCTTTAGCCGATCTCTCCTCGCAGGCTGAAATAGGAGCCTCTCCCAGGCTTCTTCTCCAATCTTCATTATCCCTCTCCTTCATTTTATCTGCTAATAACCCATTCAACTCCAGCTGCTTAATCTGCCCCCCCCTCCCTAATCTATAATTGAATCCTCTCGCACCCCAGAGACCTGCCCCTTTTAACACTAGCACTCCCCGCTACCCTCCCCTAACCCCTCTCCACTGTGCTTACATTGTTGTCACACTAATTTCACAGTTTCTCCAGGCTCACATTTAATTAGCCCCGCTTGTATCGCTGTGTGAGGGAAGTAAACGAGAGATGTATTTGAACATGAGCGATCACATGGCCGTGTGATGAGTAGAGACGTATTTCGACCTGACCATGCAAATGCTCTGCGTGGTAGTCTCGGGCCCTGGTAGGTTCTATGCTAGTTCCCTTTTAATTGTCTGTGGCACTGAGGAGGCTAAAAAAAAGGCTTCTGGTGTTCCTCAGTTGCCTACATCTTTATCAGTTCCCTCAATATTACCTGTGAGGAGATGTGTGGTTTCATACTTGGGTCAAAACCAGATGGCGCCTCATCGGTGCGAACGCGCGTGACATGGTAACTGTTTTGGGTTGGTTTTAAAAATCGATGGGAGGATGGAGGTTTTCGCTGCTCGGCTGAGGCTCTGGTGGGTATTCGGAACCATGCCTGCGTTCCCCCGTTGATTGATCGATCAATCCTCGTCAGCAGGTCAAGTGACTGTAATGTGTCTCAGACGGCGTTCGATAAAACAGTCTGTGCCCCCACCTGCCCTGCACCCTTCCATCACTTTCCCACAGTGTCATGATAGGTAAAATGGGGCTATCTGTCAGACATGGTCCCTTTTTTAATGTGTTGACTCAGGCTGTGGGGTGAGACCAGGTATCCAGAAGTCCCAGCTAGTGTGTCAGGAGCAGACTAATATGCTAGGCAGCCCTCTCTTTAAACACTAGCAAGGCCACTTGGCTTGAGTCAATAACAGGGTGCGTTCTCAGAGCATGGGCAGACCAGCTGGCAAGTGTCTTCACGGACATTTTCAATCTCTCCTTGTCCCAGTCTGTAATCCCAACATGTTTCAAACGGGCCACCATTGGCCACCCTCATCCACGGGGCTGTAGTGGAGTGACTTTTCCCCTTCAGGAGGCTGAAAAGATTTGTCATGGGCCCTAAGATCCTCAGTTGTACAGCTGCTTGATATGGTAAATGCACTGCCCTCTAATGCAAAGCGCTACAGAGGGTGTTACGGGCGGATCAGTAAATCACTCCCTGTCATCCAGTACCTCCATCAGGTGGTATCAGAGGAAGGTCTGATACATTGCCAAAGACTTCAGCCATCCAAGCCATAGGACTGTTCACTCTGCTACTGTCCGGCAAACGGTACTGGTGCATCAACTCTCGGACCAACAGGCTCCAAGACTGCTTCTTACTCCAAGCCAGAAGACCGCTAAATAGTTAATTACAGTGCCTTCAAAGTATTCACACCCCCTTGATTTAAAAAAAATATATTTTTTTTTGTGCACATTTTGTTAGCCTGAATTTGAAATTGAATAAATCTTGATTATTTTTGTGGGGGGTCCACTGGTCTACACACTACCTGCTGTTAGTGACATTTTTACAAATGAATTACATTTGAAAAGCCGAGTCAATTAGTATTCAAATCCTTTATGGCAAGCCTAAATAAGTTCAGGAGTAAGAATTTGCTTAACAAGTCACAAGTTGCGTGGACTTTTGAATTACTACCATTGTACCCTTCACATACAATTGGTCCCTCAAATAGGCAGTGCGTTTCAAACACAGATTCAACCACTAAGACCAGGGAGGTTTTCCAATGCCTCGCAAAGAAGGGTACCTGTTAGTAGATGGGTAAAAACAGCAGACATGTAATATCCCTTTGAGCACAGCGAAGTTAAATTACACTTTGGAGGGTGTATCGATACACCCAGTCACTACAAAGATACAGGCGTCCTTCCGAACTCCGTTGCCAGAGAGGGAAGGCAACCGCTCAGGGATTTCACCATGGTGAATTTAGAACAGAGTTTAATAATGGCTGTGATGGGACAAAACCGAGGATGGATCAACATTGTAGTTACTCCACAATACTAACCTAATTGAGTGAAAAGAATGACTCCTGTACACACAATATTCCAAAACATGCATCCTGTTTGCAACAAGGCACTAAAGTAATACTACAAAAAAATGTGGCAAAGCAATTCACTTTGGGGGGGGGGGGGAGAATCTATTTAATCAATTTTGACTTCAGGCTGAAACGTGGGAATATGTCAAGGGGTATTAATACTTTCTGAAGGCACTGTAATTGGTTACCCAGACTATCTGCATTGCGACCCAATCTTGAACTGACTCTGCACACTCGCAAGAGCATATACAGTATAACACTCACACAATACACTGACACGCTCACAAACTCTCACACTACATACACACACTTTCACACTCATATGCTGCTGCTACTCTGTGTATTTTACTCATCTATCCTGATGCCTCGTCATTTTTACCCTGCCTTTATGTAGATATCTACATATATACTTATTTTACACCATAATTTGCAAATAAATTCATAAAAAATCCTACAATGTGATTTTCTGGATTTTTTTTTTTTCTCATTTTGTCTGTCATAGTTGAAGTGTACCTATGATAAATTACAGGCCTCATCTTTTTAAGTGGGAGAACTTGCACAATTGGTGGCTGACTAAATACTTTTTTGCCCCACTATATAAACTCCAGTCGTACTTTATCAAAAGCCTTTTCAAAATCAGCAATGAAAACCAGGCCTGGTGTTCCTGATATTTCATAGTATTCTATTGTTTCCGTTACTTGTCTTTTATTATCTCCAATGTATTGTCCATGTAAAAAAAAAAAACTGTCTGATTAGGAGGAATAATATCTGACTATTTTTTTAAATTTTATGTGGCAAGCATTTTGCTAGGATTTTTTGCATCACAACACTGAAGTGTAAGAGGCCTCCAATTTTTTAAATGGACTGGATCTTTATATTTCAGTGAGAATGCCCTTGTGTGTTCAATAATAATAATCTACCATTTTATATAAGAGTTGTTAAAACATGCTAATAATGGTCCTCTGAGTATATAAAAAAAAGTTTGGTGTACTTACACTGGTATGCCATCCAGCCCCGGAGTTTTCCCAGACTTAAAGGCTTTAATTCCATCAAGAAGTTCCTCCTCTGGAATTTGGCCTTCACATGAGTCTTTCTGTACAGATGTTAATTTTACATTATTATTAGGAAAGAAATCCATACAATTAGCTTGGGTTAGTGGAGATGGAGGAGACAAATGAAAACATCCTTAAAGTACTTCCTCTTTCAAATAACATTCAGTTACTCATGCGTGACTACATTTTTAACAAGTTTCAATACATTTTTTTGTTGTAACATTTCAGTAATGAAAATTGTAATTCTTGATTCAATGGGATTAGTATGCTGTTCCACTAACTTTTTCCCCCACAGCCTTATTCTAAAATTGATCAAATCTACATAAAATAGCCCATAATGACAAAGTGAAAACAACTTTTTATTTTATTTTTTACAAATGTATTACAAATGAACAGGAACCTTATTTACATAGGTATTCAGACCCTTTCTATGAGACTCAAAATTGAGCTCAGGTGCATCCTGTTTCCATTGAGCATCCCTGATGTTTCTACAACTTGATTGGAAGCCACCTGTGGTAAATGCAATTGATTGGAAATTATTTGGAAAGGCACACACCTGACTATATAAGATCCAACAGTTGACTGTGCATATTAGTGCAAAAATCAAGCCATGAGGTTGAAGGAATTGCCTGTAGAGCTCTGAGACAGGATTGTGCCGAGGCACAGATCTGAGGAATGGTACCAAAATATTTCTGCAGCGTTGAAGGTCCTCAAGAACACAGTGGCCTCTATCATTCTTAAACGGAAGAGGTTTGGAACCACCAAGACTATTCCTAGAGTTGGCTGCCCAGCCAAACTGAGCAATTGGGGTAGAAGGGCCTTGGTCAGGGAGTTCACCAAAAACTCAATGGTCACTGAGTTCCTTTGTGGAGATGGTTGTCCTTCTGGAAGGTTTTCCCATCTCTGCAGCACTCCACAAATCAGGCCCATGACAACCCGCTTGGAGTTTGCCAAATGGCACCTAAAGACTGTCAGACCATGAGAAACTAGTTTCTCTGGTCTGACGAAACCAAGATTGAACTATTTGGCCTGAATGCGAAGCGTCACGTCTGGAAGAAACCTGGCACCAGCCCTATGGTGATGCGTGGTATTGGCAGCATGCTGTGGGGATGTTTTTCAGCAGCAGGGACTGGGAGATTAGTCAGGATTGAGGGAAAGATCAATGGCGCAAAGTACAGAGATCCTTGATGAAAACAACCTGCTCAGGACCTCAGATTGGGGCGAAGGTTCACCTTCCAACAGGACAAAGGCCCTTTAGCACACAGCCAAGACAAAGTAGTAGAGGCTTCGGGACAAGTCTCAATGTCCTTGAGTGGCTCAGCCAGAGCCCGGACTTGAATCTGATGGAACATCTCTGGAGAGACCTGAAAATAGCTGTGTAGCGACACACCCATCGAACCTGACAGAGCTTGAGAGGATCTGCACAGAAGAATGGGAGAAACTCTCCAAATACAGGTGTGCCAAGTTTGTAGCTTCATACCCACGAAGACTCCAGGCTGTAATTGCGGCATAAGGTGCTTCAACAAAGTACTGAATAAAGGGTCTGAATACTTATGTAAATATAACTTTTCAGTTTTTTGAGACATTTCTAAACTGTTTTTTTGCTTTGTCAGTTTACTAGTCCTTAACCGTTTGTCTGTTCTCTCCCTCATAGGTGAAGTCGATCAAAACCGGCTCGGTGTTCTGGTCCATTGGCTGCTGCCTCTCCTACTTCTACATGGTGAGTGTCAGAGCCTTAATTGTTAGTCGGAAAGACGTAAACCGTGTCATTGATTAACCTAGCATCCCATCTCTGGGAATTGGAAGTCATGATTACATTAAGATAGCGTTGAGTACGATCGTAGACGCTTTTGACGTGAAAATGGAGTCTGCACCGGCGCGTTAAACCTTTTGGTCGATGGAGAGAAGAGAAACTGCGCCAACTGCCTCCCAGACAGGTCTCTTTGTGTACGATTGGTGATGTTGAGTGCCTGCAATTATCTTCTGCTTCCAGCATCTTCAGTTAAATCTCCCCTCAGCTCGGGAAGAGACAGATGTCAAATGAAATGGATTATAGACATCCAGCTCCCATCGATCATGTCGGTGCCCAGCATCCAAGCTCCGCAGGAAGAGAGAAGGGGAAAGCCACAAGCCACTAATGACAACATTTGAAAAGAGATGAGAGCAGGGAGATTTTCTACAGCGAGAAACGACACCAATTTTATAAGCCCCTCTTGTTCTCTCTCGCTCCTCAAAGATCTGGAGTGAGACTATTTCGACCTTCCCCTCCATACGGTTCTGAGTAGAGGGTGTACAGCTACGACCGGAAGTTGCTTTTTTTTTTTTGTAGCTTGTTAGAATCATTAACATGGCAGGCTAGGAAAATATTTACGGTTACGGTAAGCTAAAATGCTATCATAACCTTTTACTAAAAGTAACTTTGGGTCGTAGGTGTACTGCCTCTAGTCACAACCCCGCTCTACCCTCCCACCAACAGGGTTTGTTGGTGACACGACAAGCCCGGATCACCTTTGTCACACTCTCACTACCCTCTTGGGCCCGCATACTCAACTAGCGAACTGGATCCGGACCCAGAAGAGAGTCAATACGGACCGCGGCTTCAACACCTGGTATCATATAAACAGAAGACGTGGAACAATACGTAGAATTGCAAAAAATGAGTTTTGAAACGGCAAATTGTCTGCTTAATGTGTTCAACTGTGTGAAATCTGGCTATAAAACTAACATTTTCTCTCCGCCAACAAGAGGGGCGTGAACATTTTCAGGGGTGGGGGTTTGTTACTACGCCGATTTTTAAATGACATTATCCATCTGGACCTTTGCCACCTTGGAAATGTGTGTGTGACCCGACCTTTTCAAATAATACTTGATAGTAGTACCAAGCTGCAATATCTACCCCCTCCATCGTTTCTCCCCTCCCACTGTTGATTTTAAGAATACTCACTCACCCATGAGGCTTAATTGAACATGACACATTTGCAATGCCCAGTGAGAAATTCCCTGCTCAGCTCTGTCATCAGGCCAGGGAGGGAGAGGGGAAGCTCAGTTGAAACGTCATGATGGACAAGACCTGCAAAAACCCCTACTGTGAGAGCTGCGTGACGTTCCCTCTCATGTCTCCCGGGAGAGATCGTGTTTTCCCTAAGTTCCTGTGACGACTGCCTCCTACCCTGCCAGAACCTCCCTTTCACCCTCCCCCAACCACGAGCATCATGGGAGCACTTCTGAAGTTCTTTTCACTCATAAAGTATTTATGAGGCATTCTCAGCAGCACAACTCAGCTCTTCAGGTGATTGTAAGACATACTGCTTTCTGGAGGTTATTATTAGAAGTCGAGCGATAAAATCACAACTCAAGGCCCTTTTTCTATACAGTGAAGAAACCTATGCAGAGCTTTGCAGTGGGTCACCTACCTACCCGGGCCCCACCTGACTTTCAACAAAACAACTTTCTCCCACAAATAACATTCTTTCTCAGTTGAGGCTTCAGTCCCAGCTTATATCCTTCACTCATGTCATCTGATACCCCCTTAGGTGACCAACAGCATCTCAGGTTATTCTGTTTCCCGCATTCTACCCCCCCGCAGAGGTCCCTGAGCCTCTTTATGCCGCTTTCTGAGGCAATCGAATTTAGCCCCGTAGCAAGACCCCTATGCCCTTTTATCACTGCAATACCCTCCGTCCCCCTATGCTGCTTGATAGAAATAAGACCAGTGGAGCGTGAGTAAAGGAGAATGGCTAAAGTCAAAGTGGTGTCTGCTTCTTTGCTGACCCCATTATGACAGCAGTAAGACCTGTCCATTAGGGTCACAGGGCCAAATGCTAACTTGAGATGCACTTGTTGTAGTACACACACTAACAGGTTAGCGTTGGGCCCATAGGAAGCCCTAACATAATGTAACAGCCCTTCCTCCTCGTTGTATTGTAACAAACTGCTCGTCCACCTGGTTGTATTGTAACATACAGAGAGAGTTATTCCTCATTGTATTGTAAGGGACTCTTCTCGAAGGACAACTGCCCTTCTCAGAAATCCTTTCAGAACATGGCATGAAAGTCTTACAGGGATGTCACTCGGATGTTTCAATACACCCAGATGATATGAGGATGTGGCTTATTTAATTAGGGAATCTACTAACCACTATCTCCAGCTTACAACATTCCTGATAGTTACTATTGCCAGAAATAAATATTCTTAACTCAAAGCTGGAGTAGGAAGGGGATTTCTTGAAATACATTAAGCAGGATGCATAGGGGCCTAACCAGAAAAAAAAATATTTTTTCGATTGAGGCCTTTTTTTGTGATAAATGACGTTTCCAGCTAAAAGTTGAGCTATATCGATAAGTACATTATAAACTCAGTAAAAAGAAACGTCCCTTTTTCAGGACCCTGTCTTTCAAAGATAATTTGTAAAAATCCAAATAACTTCAGATCTTCATTGTAAAGGGTTTGAACACTGTTTCCCGTGCTTGTTCAATGAACCATAAACAATTCATGAACATACACCTGTGGAACGGTCATTAAGACACTAACAACTTACAGACGGTAGGCAATTAAGGTCACAGTTGTGAAAAGTTAGGACCCTAAAGAGGCCTTTTTACTGACTCTGAAAAACACAAAAAGAAAGATGCCTAGGGTCCCTGCTCATCTGTGTGAACAAGCCTTAGGCATGCTGCAAGGAGGCATGAGGACTGCAGATGTGGCCAGGGCAATAAATTGCAATGTCTGTACTGTGAGACGCCTAAGACAGCGCTACAGAGAGACAGGATGGACAGCTGACCTTCCTCGCAGTGGCAGACCACGTGTAACAACACCTGCACAGGATCGGTACATCCGAACATCACACTTGCGGGACAGGTACAGGATGGCAACAACTGCCCGAGTTACACTAGGAACGCACAATGCCTCCATCAGTGCTCAGACTGTCTGCAATAGGCTGAGAGGGGCTGGACTGAGGGCTTGTAGGCCTGTTGTAAGGCAGACATCACCGGCAACAACGTTGCCTATGGGCACAAACCCGCTGTCGCTGGACCAGACAGGACTGGCAAAAAGTGCTCTTCGCTGACTAGTTGCAATTTTGTCTCACCAGGGGTGATGGTCGGATTTGCGTTTATCGTCGAAGGAATGGGCGTTACATCGAAGCCTGTACTCTGGAGCGGGATTGATTTGGAGGTGGAGGGTCCGTCATGGTCTGGGGCAGTGTGCCACAGCATCATCGGACTGAGCTTGTTGTCATAACAGGCAATCTCAACGCCGTGCATTACAGGGAAGACATCATCCTCCCTCATGTGGTACCCTTCCTGCAGGCTCATCCTGACATGACCCTCCGCATGACAATGACAATGCCACCAGCCATACTGCTTGCTCTGTGTGTGATTTCCTGCAAGACAGGAATGTCAGTGTTCTGCATATTGCCAGCGAAGAGCCCGGATCAACATCTCACAGCAAGAACTGGCAAATGTGGTGCTGTCCATGAGGAGGAGATGTACTTGATGCAGCTGTTGGCCACACCAGATACTTACTTTTGATTTGACCCCCCCTAAGTTCAGGGACACAATTGTCACATGTCTGTGGAACTTGTTCAGTTTGTCTGTTGAAATTTATGTTCATACAAATATTTACACATTTTTGTTTGCTGAAAATATTTCCAGTTGACAGTGCAGAAGTTTAGTTTTTGCTGAGTTTATCTACTCTAACAGGCATATTGATAGTGTATGCACCAGCTCTTTCAGCTACCTCAGTCTCTTAACTTCGTGGCGCACCGATCCCTTTAGCGGGATAATTTCCGTCAACATCCGCTGAATTACAAAGCGCCAAATTAAAATTAAATTACTAAAAATATTTAATTTTCATGAAATCACAAGTGCAATATAGCAAAACACAGCTTATCTTGTTATTAATCCACTTGGCGTGTCAGATTTTTTTTTTAAAGAAGCTTTTTGGCGAAAGCAATCCAAGCATTTATGTAAGGACATCTCTCTCAGCAGACAAAACATTACAAACAGCTAGCAGCAAAGTAGATTGGTCAGAAGAGCAATAAAATGAATCGCTTACTTTTGATGATCTTCGGATGTTTGCACTCACGAGACTCCTTTTGTTCCATAAAGATTAGTTTTTATATCCAAAATACCTCCATTTGGTTGGCACGTTATGTTCAGAAATCCACAGGCTCGAGCGGTCACGACGGGGCAGACAAATTCCAAATAGTATCCGTAAAGTTCGTAGAAACATGTCAGTTTAAAAAAAAATCAATCCTCAGGTTTTTTTTACAATAAATAATTGATCATATTTAGACCGTAGCTTTTTCAATAGGAGAGAGAGAAAAAATGTCTGCTCCAAGCTGCTCGCGCATGTAAAACTCTGGCACCCAGCCATCCACTGACGCGATGTGATATTTCTCGCTCATTTTTCAGAATAAAAGCCTGAAACTGTCTAAAGACTGTTCGGACCATGTGGAAGCCATAGGAAAAGGAGCCTGGTTTATATCCCTTTAAATGGAGGGAAGGCATGCAATGGAACAGGGAGCTTTCAAAATAGAAGGCACTTCCTCTTTGGATTTTCCTCAGGTGTTCGCCTGCAATATCAGTTCTGTTATACTCAGACAATATTTTGACAGTTTTGGAAACTTTAGAGTTTTCTATCCTAATCTGACAATTATATGCATATTCTGGGCCTGAGAAGTTTCATTTGGGTATGTTTTTCATCCCAATATCAAAATACTGCCCCCTACACTCGAGGTTAACATACTTTTTTTTGGTAGTAAACAAGATATTTTGTGCTTGGTGGTGCAGAGATTTCAGTCTGAGTGAAGAGTTGGTTCAAGCTTTGTGTTCGATATGGCTTGGTGACTCCAGAAGATTACTGGTTGCTTATTCAACCCTCAAAATCATGTGGGGGCAGTAACACACACACACACAACGGTGAGGTCATTAGCAGTACATGTGTGAGATGTTTGGTCAAATTACACTTCGTGGCCGGGAGGCTGCGTCAAGCGACCCTCGCACATTGATACTAACCTCACTATCTCCTCACTGATACCCCCCCAGCAGTCCCTCTGCGTCAGCGTTGTTTTCAATTAACAACCTCTTCTCTCACAGAGAACCACTGCGGCTGTGTCAACACAGAAAAGTAGCTCAAAATGGGAGTCGTCTCCGTATTCATTCAGGTTAGGCTTCAACTGCACCTAATTTAGCTCTCACTATCTGAAGCTAAAGATGTAAATGGCTGAAAAGATAATCCCGCTTAACCACTCCTGAACAAACTTGAGTCTCTTCCCCCCCGCAATTAGCAGTAATTGCAAAACATATTTTTATCATAGATGAGTGATTTGTGAGTGAAATGTGTGTTTGTGTGGCTAAGCAGGTGCGTGTGAGTATTATCCCTCTCCGACTGCTCTGCACATCCTACGTACTGGAGTTGATGTTTTTTTTTGTAGAGTATTTTATAGGCCCCTTGTTTCACGTTCCAAGTCAAAGTGTCGACGCATCATTTCACGGAGCTTTTAAAGTTATTGATGCATTTTTACTTTGCGGTCATAGTGTTTAAACATGATTGCATTGGTTTTCTATTGGTCCACTGCGTATTTCTGGTGGCGTGCGAGTGTGTTTTGCTGATGGCTGTGTTTGTTGCAGGTGTCAGCATGGGGAGGATACGTCTTCATCATCAACCTGATCCCGCTGCATGTCTTTGTGCTGCTGCTCATGCAGCGCTACAGCAGGAGGGTCTACATCGGTGAGTGACCACAAAACACTTTCATCTGCAAAAGAGATGTGATCATAACCCCCCTCCTACACTGAGTGTACAAAACCATTAAAAACATTTACATGAACTGACCAGGTGAATCCAGGCGAAGTTCCCTTATTGATGTCACTTGTTTAAATTCACTTCGATCAGTGGTTCCCAAACTTTTTATAGTCCCGTACCCCTTCAAACGTTCAACCTCCAGCTGCGTACCCCCTCTAGCACCAGGGTCAGAGCACTTTCAAATGTTTTTCTTTTTTTTGTCACCATCACTGTAAGCCTGCCACACACACCATACAATACATGTATTAAACATAAGAATGAGTGAGTTTGTCACAACCCGGCTTGTGGGAAGTGACAGAGCTCTTATAGAACCAGGGCACAAATAATAATCATCATCAATAATTTAGCTCTTAACCGTCTTACATATAAAACCTGATTTGTTCATCGAAAATGGGGAATAACTCACCACAAGTTAATGAGAAGGTTGTGCTTGAAAGGATGCACATAACTGCAATGTTGTATTGGAGAGTCTCGGTCTTAAATCTTTTTCCGCAGTCTGTGCCTGTATTTAGTTTTCATGCTAGTGAGGGCCGAGAATCCACTCTCACATAGGTACGTGGTTGCAATAGGCATCAGTGTCTTAACAGTGTGATTTGCCAAGGCAGGATATTCAGAACGCAGCCCAATCCAGAAATCTGGCAGTGGCTTCTGATTTAAATTAAATTTTAACAGAACCGCTTGTTGCAATTTCGATGAGGCTCTCTTGTTCAGATATCGGTAAGTGGACTGGAGGCAGGGCATGAAAGGGATAATGAATCTAGCTGTTTGTCATCCGTTTCGGGAAAGTACCTGCATAATTGCGCACCCAACTCGGGTGCTTCGCTATATTACATTTGACATTGTCCGTAAGCTTGAGTTAATTTGCACACAAAAAAAATCATACAATGATGGACAGACCTGTGTTGTCCTTGCAAATGCAGACATAGAGCTCCAACTTCTTAATCATAGACTCAATTTTGTCCTGCATATTGAATATAGTTGCAGAGAGTCCCTGTAATCCTCGATTCAGATCATTCAGGCGAGGGGGAGGGGCATCATCCAGATAGGCCAGTCGTGTGAGAAACTCATCATGAAAGCGTTCAAACAAGTGTAAATGATGGTCAGTAAAAACTTTAAGCTCGTTACTCAATTCCAAAAAACATGTCCATACATTGCCCCTTGATAATCAGCATGTCGTTAAAGCGTTACATGGTCGCTGCCCATATCATTGCATAGTGCAGAAAATACAGGGGCCTTGCTTTAACAAAGTGAACCATTTTCACTGTAGTGTCCAAAACGTCTTTCAAGCTGTCAGGCATTCCCTTGGCAGCAAGAGCCTCTCGGACGCTGCAGTGTACCCAAGTGGCGTCGGGAGCAACTGCTTGCATGCGCATTACCACTCCACCATGTCTCCGTCTTTTGCACCATCAGTACAAATACCAACATGAGCAGCAGCTGCGTTTCGCTACATACGGACCGTTAGTGGAATTCCCGCAAAACTAACGGTTAATGTGATTGGATGTCAATTATTTGACTAGGCTACCTGTATTTGACATTGTTGTTTTGTTGAACACTAGATGGTGAAACGAGGCTACTCAGACGAGGGAAAATTTTAAATGGACTGTTTGGAAATGTGAATCACATGTTTGTTTGGAGTACCCCCCCCCCCACGGCATTACGCGTACCCCTGGGGGTAATGCGTTCCCTGGTTTGGGAATACCTGGTGTAGATGGAGAGGGGTTAAAGAAGGATTTTTAAGCCTTGAGACATGGAGTCTGTATTTGTGCCATTCGGAGGGTGAATGGGCAAGATTTGAGTGCCTTTGAACGGGGTATGGTAGTGGGTGCCGGGCGAACCGGTTTGAGTTTGTAAAGAACTGCAACGTTCTTGGGTTTTTCACGCTCAACAGTTTCCCGTGTGTATCAAGGATAGTCCATCACCCAAAGGACATCCAGCCAATTTGACACCACTGTGGGAAGTATTGGAGTCAACATGGGCCAGCATACCTGTGGAATGCTTTCAACACCTTGTTGAGTCCATGGCCTGAGGGCAAAGGGGGGTGCAAATCAATATCAGGAAGGTGTTCCTGATGTTTTGTACACGCACAAGGTTTGCGATCAGATAGTTTATCTGCTAAAGAGATGTGACCCCACACACCTGTTTTCCTCAAAACAGCCACATACTTGTTTGCGCTCCTGAATGTGACTGAGAACTGAGTTTAATTATGAATTTGACTGCGTATATCTTACTGTAAATTGCTTCTATTTCTGAGTAAACCAAAGATCAAAAGAGCCAGACTTATTTTCGTCCTTGAGGCTCACACAGAACACATCACATCATTGTCAGACAGGCAGAAATGCTGCAGCGTCGTAGGCAGTACATATTTAGCTAAGCTGAAGGAACAGCAGGCTAGGTGGGTTAAGATAAATGGTTTAGCATCAAGCATCGTTTACACTTGATTATATATATTACTCAAGGTAAACAGTACCCTGTTCTTGGGTGCTTTGAAAATAAATTACGTCCCTATTTAAAATTTAGGGCATTGACCCCTGCTATACGCAATCTCTTTGCATTTTCCTTAAAGGATATTGGCAGTGCCTTTGTACCCTTCCACAAGAACCATTTGTTAATGCAGAACATTTTCTCCATAAAAAATAAAAAAATTGTTCCGAAATATTTATGCTTCGCAGAAGCTGTCAACTTCAAGCACCCTTTAATAGATTAGGGCTTTGCGTTGATTTTCAAGCAGCCATCTTGTGTAAGTCCTTGCTTCACAACATCTCGTTTTTATCTTGTTTGAACCTTTCTCCTTCGTTATACCATAGAGAAAGCTCTTCTAAAAAAACTAGATGCCTCATTGGCATCGGCACAATGAGTCCTTGAACAAAAGTGCATTGTCAGTGTTACTCACAACTCTAATTCGCACAGTTCATCTTTTCATCTCTTACCTCCATCAGTCAACAGGCAAAAATGAATCAGTCAAGAGTGCTCAGGGCTCGCCAGTCACTTCAAAAGCCCCAGTGTTCAGAAAAGTATGAAATCTTAATTAGGGCACATGCCTTAGGATCAGATCAGCTACAAAGGTGGGAGTTCTACAGTTTTACTGCACCGTCGGCTCATGTTAGGCTCCCCCCGCACTTTTCTTTGCCCACTTCTATGTTCTCAGTAAATTTCTCCAGATGAGGCGTTAGTATTTACTCCCACTCAGTCTCAATGCACATTAAATACCTCTAAAGAGAGAAGGTGCTTTTCCTTAACAACCCAAACTGAAGTGATATTGTTTTTTTTGAATGGGACCGTATCTGTGTTCAACTTGTTTGATCTCATCTCCCTCTTTCTCTTTCTCTCTTTCAGCTTATAGCACTTTCTACATCGTGGGCCTGGTGCTATCCATGCAGATCCCCTTTGTGGGCTTCCAGCCAATTCGAACCAGTGAGCACATGGCTGCAGCAGGTAAGCCCCACCCACCCACCCACCCGCTTTTAGTCTACTGGGCGCTCTTCACGACACGACTCACTGAGACGCAAACCGCTCTATTAATTTATTTTTATTTAACCAGGTATGATCTCGTCGAGATCCAAAAAAAAAAAAAAAAAATCCAACAGAGATCTTGGGCCATGACCAAGCAGTTGTTCTCTTGTATTGGCAGTGCCTTTGTATCATTTCGTTGATGCAGTTTGTGTTCCCGTCTTGCCAACGGTCCCAGCTGGTGAATCGAAAGTAACTTTATTTTGACTGAAACACTCCACTATTACCACAAATTCACCAAAGCAGCATAGAGTTAGCCTCTTACTCTCTGGGTTTATTAATATGCTACACAGGGTTTTATTTTTGCATTTTAATTTCAGAAAATGTCCATATAGCTGGCGCTAATAGTGGATTGATAACAACAGACGACTATCACAACACTGGCAGGTAAAGTAATAAGTAAACCGTGAAACACCATCATTCCACTATTTGCACCAGCTATATTATGGATATTTTTCTCTAATTACAATGCACAAAAAAAACTATTGTGTTGCACTTTAAAACCAGAGAGGAAGAGATTAACTTCATGATACTTTGGTATATTTGCGAGGCGACAAGACATTGCGATGTACAGATTTCCAAAACATATGTGCACGGTTCTTTCTGCCTGCCCCTTTTCCCCCCTCATGCTAGCTTGCCTGGTCTTTCTCTTCACTAATGACAAGTGTGTGTTCCGTACGTCGGTCTGTTGCGTGTAGAATATGCTAGCATACATATTGTTAGGTCCTGCTTTACTGAAGCTACAGCTTTTGATTACCGATAGATAGGCCTAGTGCACGGTTCAGCCTGGTGGCCGACCTGCCTATACTGTGTGCCCCTATCAGTCTGGTAAACAAAATACTGAATCGGAGGAGTCGATTCTGCGTGCTTTTAGAAATGGAAGTCGAGGAATCAGTTATTTTGGAACAAAGTCTTGGAAAAATGGCAGAGAGTCAAGCGACAGCAGTGAAGTCCTGTATGGAAGACGTGTGATTAGGTGGTGAAATGCAAACTTTGTGGAGGTGGCATTTAGGTACCACATTGGTAGTACAGGTGCAATGCTTAATCATCTGAAAGGGACGCACCATGCGACCCAAACTGTTGCTGGCAGCAGTGCAACAGAATTGTGAATTAATGTTTCATTTTATGCATTTGTCTTATCGTTTAATTTGTCACATCACTAGTAACAAGATTATGTACCTCCTAAAGCATACATTTTATCTTCCTCTTAGTCTAATGTAGCTTCAGTCTGATTTCTGAAGTGGTGTTTGTTATGCGGGTGACCGGGGCAGCACAGCACTGCAGCGACGTGGGCTTTGAGGAATGGAAAGCACCGTCACTCTCTCAAAGGTCTGGGCGTGTTTGGCTTCGGGCAGCAGCTGCTCGCAACATCTGGCGGTGTCTACAGCGACAGCCAGCGTGACGGGGACAGGAAGGGAAGAATAAAGCATCAGAGCGATGGGCTTTTTTTTACATTGTTCTGGTGGAGTTGTGACCTTGGAATGCTGGGGGGTTCATACATTGGAAGTGAGCCTCTGTTTTGCCTGTGAAACTAGGGCTTTGTTCAATTAGCATGAAGTTCCACAAGAGAGCGACATCAGATAACAGAACAGAGATCCCATTTCAGTCTTAACTTAGTTCCTGCTATTCAGATATGTTGTGTTATTTGCAGCATCAGTGTGTAAGCACATCTATAGTAAGACAACCATCAAACCTGCTCGCATGAGACCCAAATGGTTAAGGTTGTTGTAATACTGTGCTAACTCCGACATTCTGTGATTGCAGGCGTGTTTGCACTGCTCCAGGCATATGCGTTGCTGCAGTACCTGAAGGACAGGCTCACCAAGCAGGAGTTCCAGACCCTGTTCTTCCTGGGGGTGTCGCTAGCTGCTGGGGTGGTGTTCCTCACCGTCATCTATCTCACCTACACCGGTGAGTTCCTATGCCATTACACATGCACGTGACTTACAGAGCAGCATGTCCTCCTATACCACATTGCCTTCAGAAAGTATTCAGACTTGTTCCACTTTTTGTTGTTACAGTCTGAATTCAAAATGAATTCAATCTGGGAGGTTTTCTCACCCATCTACACATGTTTTTAGATAGCTTATGTAAATATCTGTATTTTAAAAAAAATATCACACTCCTGAGTCAATACATGTTAGACTCACCTTTTGGCAGCGATTGCAGTTGAGTCTTTCTGTGTAAGGGCTTTGCACACCTGCATTGTAATAAATTTGTACATTATTCTTCAAGCTCTGTCAAGTTGGTTGTTGATCATTGCTAGACAATCATTTTCAAGTCTTGCCATAAATGTTCAAGCCGATTTTAAGTCAACTAACTAGGCCACTCGAACATTCAATGTAGTTTTGCTAAGCAACTTTAGTGTAGATTTAGCTTTGTGTTTTAGGTTAATTTCCTGCTGAAAGGTGAATTTGTCTGCTGGTGTCTTTTGGAAAGCAGGCTGAGCCAGGTTTTCCTCTAGGATGTTGCCTGTGCTTAGCACTGTTTCTTTTTATAATTTTTTTTTTTTTTAAACTAGTCCTTGCAGATGACAAGCATACCCATAACATGATGCAGCTACCACCATGCTTGAAAATATGAAGCGTGGTACTCCATGTTGGATTTGTCTGAAACATAACGCTTTGTATTCAGGACATAAAGTAAATTTCTTAGATGATACATTTTTTGGGAGTTTTACTTTATAATGCCTTATTGCAAAAAGGATACCTTTTTATTTAACTAGGCAAGTCATGTTATGCAAGTCATACATGATTTGGAATATCTGTATTCTGTACAAACTTACTTTTATCACTCAGGTTAGTATTGTGGAGTAACTACAATGTTGATCCATCCTCAGTTTTCTCCTATCACAGCCATTATTAAACGCTGTTTTAAATTCATCATTGGCCTCGCGATGAAATCCCTGAGCGGATTTCTTCCTTTCTGACAACTGAGTTGAGAAGGACCCCTGTATCTTTGTAGTGACTGGGTGTCCAAAGTGTAATTAACTTCACCATGCTCAAAGGCATATTCTGTGAGTTAAATGTGTTTTTGTTTTTTTTACCCATCTACTAATAGGTACCCTTTGCGAGGCATTGGAAAACCTCCCTGGTCTTTGTGGTTGAATCTGTGTTTGAAATTCACTGCTCGACTGAGGGACTTTATAATTATATGTGTGGGGTACAGAGATGAGGTAGTCATTCAAAGCCTGTTAAACACTTGTTACACACAGTGAGTCCATGCAATTTATTATTTGACTTATGCACATTTTTACGCCTGAACTTTAGGCATGCCTTAACAAAGGGGTTGAATATCACTAGCCACTTTAACTATGCCACTTTGTTTACATACTCATCTCATATGTATATACTGTACTCGATACCATCTACTGCATCTTGCCTATGCCGCTCTGTACCATCACTCATATATCTTTATGTACATAATCTTTATCCCCTTACACTTGTGTGTATAAGACAGTAGTTTTGGAATTGTTAGTTAGATTACTTGTTGGTTATTACTGCATTGTCGGAACTAGAAGCACAAGCATTTCGCTACACTCGCATTAACATCTGCTAACCATGTGTATGTGACAAATAAAATTAGATTTTTATTTTTACATATACATATGTATGTATGCATGTATGCATGTATGCATGTATGTATGTATGTATGTGACTAGCTTGTGTAGTTGTACATGTTAGTTGTTTATACCTGATCTACATGTACACAGGCATGTGCAACTATACAGGATACGGGGACCTGTTTGTGATAGTCAGGTGTATGAGTAACAGTGAGGTGTGTGTGTGTATACATATATATACACACACACACCCACACACCTCACTGTTACTCATACACCTGACTATCACAAACAGGTCCCCGTATCCTGTATAGTTGCACATGCCTGTGTACATGTAGATCAGGTATAAACAACTAACATGTACAACTACACAAGCTAGTCCTCATACCATAATAGCGAAGTGTTTTTATCTCTGTTTCACGTTTAGCTTGTACTGTTGAGTGCCTTTGTTACTCATGTCCCTTGCCCAATAAACATATTGCTAACTTTCCGCTGGTCAACATTCCACTCGAGTCCCGACCCACATATGCCCTACTACTGAACAGATACCTGATCCACTAAAACAGGGTGATTTTAATTCTGGTCCTGAGGGGCTAAAATGTATTATTGGTTCTCTACCTCATAGTTAATTGTGCTTATTGAGTGTTCCAGGTTGGAATCAGTCCCTGGTTAGAATGGATGATAGTGAAAACCTGAAGCGTTTCGGGAACTTTAGGACCATAATTGAATGGTCCTACAACCAAGGGCCTCTATTCACTTTGTCATTATATTTGTACACTACGCAAACTGTCTCATACTGTCAGACACCCACCCGTTTCAACCATACGCTAAAAAAGTCTGCGTCAATAATGTGTGTGTTCAAGTTCCCCGGTCCTGTGTATTGATTGTTTGTTCATTTAGGTTACATCGCTCCGTGGAGTGGGCGATTCTACTCTCTGTGGGACACCGGGTAAGCACGGCTAACCTTTCCTATCGACTAAACAGTTGTTGAATTGAACGTGTGTGTGCGTGTGTCTGCGAAAGGGCTTACGCCATACATAGTCTCAAAGGAAATGCTAGCATTGTCTTTTTCTTCCCAAACACACTTAGGCTACATTCTGTACAATGAACTGTAGCGTGTCTGATTTCTGCATTAAGCAATGATAAATCGGTGTGTTTGCTGACAGCAGCGCTCTAGCTCTCTGTTTCCGTTCCCTTTTTTGAGGTGGTTTCTTGAATCTTCATATTCCCTGAATTACCAGATGTTTGTCTCCTCTATTCTCCCCCCCCCCAGCTACGCTAAGATCCATATCCCCATCATCGCGTCGGTGTCGGAGCACCAACCCACCACCTGGGTGTCATTCTTCTTCGACCTCCACATCCTGGTCTGCACCTTCCCAGCAGGCCTCTGGTTCTGCATCAAGAATGTCAACGACGAGCGCGTCTTCGGTAAACCGGGTCTCGTTAAAACACACCGATACTCAACATGCATACACATCATTTGAACACATCAGAATATTTGGGAGGGGAATCTGGTGATTTGAGAGGAATATGCATTAAAGCAAGGGCGTCCTCATGTTGTTGATATACTGTACACACCTGTTCCTAGGAGTTGTACTGGAAGAGGGAATTCTGAACAGAATCTCACTGCTCCAGTGCATTAGGGGCTACGCTTGAGCTGGTTTCTGTTTTTCCCTTGAACTGGAAGGAAAACTCCACCCAAAAACCATCCATTGGTATTTGTTTCATTAGTCAATTGTTGACAAGTCCCAAAATGTTTTGCTTGTCAGTAATCAAGTTTTCAAATGATGTAAATTTCAAAATACAGAAATCGTCCCCGTATGATGCTGCGTTTTGCATCATGATTGCTGACAGTCCCAAAAATGTTTTGCTTATGTCAACAATGGACTAATGAAACAAATGCCAAATTTAGTTTTCCTTTAATTGATCAATTGTCATTGATTGTCCCGAGAGCCTGCACAACTGATAACCAAGCTCTAAATCAGTCTGTCTCAGATAAATATATATAAAAAAACACCCCCGTAGACCTGAGTTGTGCACCGTGTACTTTTGACATGGGTTAAACGCTGTTTTAATTTGAATTCATCTTTCTTGCCTCTCTGCCCCCCAGTGGCTCTCTATGCCATCAGCGCGGTCTACTTTGCCGGGGTGATGGTGCGCCTGATGCTGACCTTGACGCCGGTGGTGTGCATGCTGTCGGCCATCGCCTTCTCCAGTGTGTTCGAGCACTACCTGGGGGATGACATGAAGAGGGAGAACCCTCCCGTAGAGGACAGCAGTGACGAGGATGACAAAAGGAGCTCAGGGAACCTCTATGACAAGGTCAGGAGGAGTCACAGTCCAGGGCCCGTATTCATTAATGGGCTTGGGCGATACCCCGGTATGGTGTAAACTGTATATTTTGAAATACCGACGATTATGCTTTTCAATACTGTAAAAAAAAAAAAAAAACAGGGAGGGGTGGACTTTTTTGGGGGGGTTGCGTGCACCCTTTCCTCACGGAGGTGCGTGCTACGCCGATAAGAAATTGAAGATGTGTCAAATAAATTATATCCAGCGCCAGCTATGCATATGTGCTTGCAGAAATTTGATCAAAACTGAACTTGCAGTGAAAATGTCCTTTCCTCCATGCCAACTTTTTAGATCATGCGTACGCACAGTTTCTAGTGACTGAAGTACCCTAAAACTTCCAATTAATAGCCCAGGCATTTATTTGCTTAAATCACTGAACATAATAGGCACTTATTAGAGATGTGCTGATGTGCTGATGTGCATAGTTAATTGTTTAATTCCAGCATTCACTTTCAGTATTTTAATCAATGTCCTGCACTGTGTTTACACACATTTGCCATTGTATGCCTCTACAAAATATATATATATTCCTCGGATTGCATTTTCAGAAGTTCTTACTTTTGCCACTAGAGGGTGATTTCTGGGCCTGTATCAAGGGGCCAGGGTGCACAAAATATCCATTGAATTATTCAAATTGTTGATGAGGCTGATATTATTTTTTTATCAATCACAGATGAAGATATTAACATTTTATATTCATCCTATGATGTCTGCCATCTTTTTGGATGACGTGATGGCTCCGCATGCGCATGCGATATGGGTCCATATTAACCGGATATAGACGTACATGAATCAGCGTCTGCGAACGTGAGTAGGTTACCTCGAACAACGGTTGGACATCTTAGATGCAGTTTCTAATTCTTATTGTACCTCAGTGGCCTGTACTCCTGAAGTTGACTGTTTTTGTGATTCCCATTTAGTGAGCAGTTTCGACTGGTGATAAAAATTGATTTCCATAATTGTTTTGAGTCATTACTGAATGATTTATTGTAACAAATCAAACATTTAACCTCGTAAGTAATTCATGTTAACATCGTAAACAACTAATTTACACCCAGCATTTATTTGAAACATATGTTTATTTGTTGAACTTTATGCTGTAGCCCAGCTATTAAAGGGGACAGGAAGCTTATTTGAGACTCAGCAATTTCATTGAAGTTTTAGGGTATTGCAAGTGGGCTTAAGCATTGAGAGCAAATGGAGGGTTGTGATGACACTGCTTCATAAAAACATAAGAAGCAGCCATGTGCCTTTGGTGAGACACTTTTTGAATCTAAATGAATTAGACATAGGAATCTACAGGTAAGCCTCCCGAGTGGCACAGTGTTGGAGGTTCTGGGTTCGGGTCCAGGCTCTGTCGCAGCCGGCCGCGACCAGGAGACCCATGGGGCGGAGCACAATTTGGCTCAGCGTTGTTCGGGGAGGGTTTGGCCGGCAGGGATGTCCTTGTTCCATCGCGCACTAGCGACTCCTGTGGCTGGCCGGGCGCAGTACATGCTGAGACGGTTGCCAGGTTACAGCGTTTCCTCCGACACATTGTTGCGAAGTGGATTCCGGGTTATGTCAAGAAGCAGTGCGGCTTGATTGGGTTGCACGGTTCTCGACCTTCACCTCTCCCGAGAATGTGAAATGTCAGAATAATAGTAGAGAGAATCTTTTATTTCTTTCATCACATCACAGTAGGGCTCCTTGCTCGCATGCGCTTTTTCAGTTCTGCCCACAAATTTTCTATAGGATTGAGGTCAGGGCTTTGTGATGGCCACACCAATACATTGACTTTGTTGTCCTTAAGCCATTTTGTCACAACTTTGGAAGTATGCTTGGGGTCATTGTCCATTTGGAAGACCCATTTGCGACCAAGAAAAAACATTGCATAACATTGTTGAATTCAAACGTTCTGCTGACGGGTCCAGAACTATTTTCACATTAAGCGAATGGAGGGTCATTTCCGGGCCGAGTTTTAGTTCTCGTTTTACAGCTGATCTGGTATACAGTGTAACGGAAACATGCGTACGTATGTCAAGTTTATAAACCTCCATATTTGACATTCTTTTCATAAATGGAGCACGCAGGTATGTAGTGTGAAATGTACGCAATGGTTAGAAATGAGGAATTGGGTAAAAGTCAGTAAATTCGTTAAATCAAATCAGTTTATTGGTCGTATACACAGTTTAGCTGATATTATAGGAATTCAGTGTAATGCTTGTGTTACTGGCTCTAAACAATTCAGTAAAATGTCAATCCAGTCCACCCCCCCCCACAAAAAATGTACATCAAGAAAATGTGGGAACAAAGTGATTGCGCGGAAGTGTTTCTAAATCTCCCCCCTCCCCTTTTTTAATTCAGTTTTCTCAAAGGAGGGAAAACATGCACGACTAGTTTGATGTAAACCATATGCCGTGGCTGCCTGTCTCCAGATCTCAAACCAATTGAACACTTATGGGAGATTCTGGAGCGGCGCCTGAGTGTTTTCCACCACCAACAAATGATGGATTTCTCTTGGGAGACTGGTGTCTCATCCCTCCACTAAAGTTCCAGACACTTGTAGAATCTATTTGAAGCTATTCTGGCTCCTGGTGGCCCAATGCCCTATTAACACACATTATGTTGGTGTTTTTTTATTTTGGCAGTTACCTGTGCTTAGTCAATATACATATTCCTGTAAGGAGGTACAAAATAATGTCCAATTTCACTCTGTTTGTATTGCAACTCTGATAAGTCTGTTTTTAGTGGGCCAGTGTGTTGATGTGGTGTGGTCTCCCTCTGCAGGCAGGAAAGGTGCGTAAGCACGTGTCTGAGCAGGAGAAGGCAGAGGAGGGCCTGGGCCCCAACATCAAGAGTATCGTGACCATGCTGATGTTGATGCTGCTCATGATGTTCGCCGTCCACTGCACATGGGTCACCAGCAACGCCTACTCCAGTCCTAGTGTGGTGCTGGCCTCCTACAACAACGATGGGTAAGGACAAACAATGTAATAATTACATGCCAGACACTGAGCCCCAATGGGAATCGAACCCGCAACCTTTGGTGTTGCAAGCGCCGTTGCTCTACCGATTTTGTTTTGAGCCACACATGTTCAAACTACCATGCAGTTATGTAGACTAAGGCACACATTACACTCCACGCGTACAAGCGTAGCTCCACATATTTCTGACAGCAGCGTACATTCACACGCATTGGGGAACACAAAGGCACAGGCACACACTTTCTCACTCGCATATACCCACAGAAATGCACAGTCGTATTTCATCAGGTAAAAGCTGTGATGTTGATGAGCTCGGAGTGTTGTTGTGTAATTCTGCATTGTTTTATTGCATATTGTCCCATAACTCTTAACAGTGGTCTTCAATAATTTACCAAGTGTAATGTACGATGCTTTCAATGTGAAGATGACGTGTGCGCTTGCAAGACTTTGTGTGCTGTTTATTTTCCAATTAGAGATTTAGACATTGAAGTGACACGTAAGTAGGAGAAAGTCTAACTCTTCGACTCTTAAGTCCTCATACATATATTTATTTGGGTACCAATGTTCCCTCGAAGCTCTGCTTGGGCGCAAAGTATCCCAGAGACTGCCACACAGCTCCCCAGGACCTCTGTGCAGAAATATCAGCCCACAGAGAGATTGAACTTCACTCCACATCCTGGAGTTTTCCCTGTTAGTTAACGCTATCAATGTTTCCCTTTTACTGTGGAAATTATGATCAACACAATATTAGCCACTTTCAAAGCAACTTACTGAAACAAAACAAACTATACAAGTTATTTTTTTGTTGTAGGCAGTACGCATAGGATTAGGATTCTATTGCGCATGACTCAGCCCGTACTCTACACAGATCAGTGCGGCATAGCCAATTGGAAATGCAGTAGGCCTATATGCAAATACAACATTGCCATATATGGATCTGTGCCATTTACTTTGAACCGGACTGTGTTTAAAGCTGTGGTCGTGAGTAGATGTGCTTGTTTTGAGATCAAATCAAGAACTGCATGTAGCAACATGTGCACATCTTTTGCTACTTAGTGAGTTATTAGCTGAGTTATAAATAATTTGTAGTCAGCAATGGGGGAGTGATTGCAGCTTACAAGAGCACAAAATGTGTACATTTCTAGACATCTTTGAAAAATAAGATATTTCTTTTTGCCTTAAAGGGGCAGTGTTGTATTTTGAGACAGGCTTGAATAAGCAGAGTGTAGCATACTTTGGCCTAATTCTCTGTAATAATAGTATGAGAATAATAATAATGCATTTTATTTTGTGAAATGGTTTCTTACATCAAACAACAACATTTTCAGTCGCCTTGTCTGAAGTACAAGTGGATGAACAGGTTAACTTCTTATGGCTGGGGGCAGTATTGAGTAGCTTGGATAAGTAAGGTGCCCGGAGTAAACTGCCTGCTACTCAGGCCCAGTTGCTAATATATGCATAGTATTAGTAGATTTGGATAGAATGACGTCTGTGTATAACAGAACTCATATGGCAGGCAAAAACCTGAGAGAAAAAAATCCAACCAGGAAGTGGGAAATCTGAGGTTTGTAGTTTTACAACTCTTTGCCTATCGAATATACAGTGTCTATGGGGTCAAATTGCACTTCCTAAGGCTTCCACTAGATGTCAACAGTCTTTAGAACCTTGTTTGATGCTTCTACTGTGACAGAGGGGGGAATGGGAGCTGAATGAGTCAGTGGTCTGGCAGTGGCATGAGCTGGTCACGTGTGAGTTAGCTTGCGTTCCATTTCATTTCTGAAGACAAAGGAATTCTCCGGTTGGAACATTATTGAAGATTTATGATAAACATCCTAAAGATTGATTCTATACATCGTTTGACATGTTTCTACGGACTGTAACGGAACTTTTTGACTTTTCGTCTGGCCTGCGCGTCATGAATTTGGATTACTGGGCTAAACGCTCGAACAAAAAGGAGGTATTTGGACATAAATTATGGACTTTATCGAACAAAACAAACATTTATTGTGGAACTGGGATTCCTGGGAGTGCATTCTGATGAAGATCATCAAAGGTAAGTGAATATTTATAATGTTATTTCTGACTTCTGTTGACTCCACAACATGGAGGATATCTGTCTTGATTTGTCATCTGAGCGCTGGACTCAGATTATTGCATGCGGTGCTTTTTCAAAATCTGACACAGCAGTTGCAATAAGGAGAAGTGTATCTATAATTCCATGCATAATAGTTGTATCTTTTATCAATGTTTATTATGAGTATTTCTGTAGCCAATGTAAACTCAGATTTTTGTAAATAAATATGAACTCTATCGAACAAAACATACATGTTGTCCTATGAATGTCATCTGATCATCAAAGGTTAGTGAATCATTTTCTCCATTTCTGCCTTTTGGGACTCCTCTCTTTGGCTGGAAAAATGGCTGTTTTTCTGTGACTATCTGCAGACCTGTCATAATCATTTGGTGTGCTTTTGTCATAAAGCCTTTTTGAAATCAGACACTGTGGTGGGATTAACAACAAGTTTATCTTTAAAATACTTGTATGTTTGAGGAATTTTAATTATGTGATTTCTGTTTTGAATTTGGCGCCCTGTACTTTCACTGGCTGTTGTCATATCGATCCCGTTAGTGGGATTCAAGCCATAAGAAGTTAATGCCGAACCCTAGTGGTGTTTTTTTCCAAAAGTCTCATGGAATGTAGGCCTACATTGGACACCACACATTGGCTGCTACTGTAGACTGAATGACAGATGTTCGAATGTTATGGGATTTGTTTTTGATGGTAGGCCACTCTGGTAGGTCTACGTTATGATCAGATAGCCAGAGTAGCCTACTTGGCAACTGTTAAAACTGTAATTTAAAGCAGGTACAGCCTCAGTGTTCACAGTATACACATGCTGGAAGTTGCACAGACTTTTCACAATGTTCACATTCTCTCAGCAGACCTGAAATTTGCTCAGTGCTGAAAATATTCAAGGGAACATTGGTGGATACAATTTGCGTCATCCCTGTCTCATAGATCACATAAGTTACCAAACCGATGTTTGCCTGGCTGTCCTTCCCGTTTACTGTCCTTTCCGTATCTCATCAACTCTCACTCCCCACAGGACGAGGAACATCCTGGATGACTTCAGGGAGGCCTACTATTGGCTGAGGCAGAACACAGACGAGCACGCGAGGGTTATGTCTTGGTGGGACTATGGCTACCAGATAGCAGGCATGGCTAATCGAACCACCCTAGTGGACAACAACACATGGAATAACAGTCATATAGCACTGGTGAGTCACACAACTTCAAAAGGGGGCATTGGGGAGGTTTGAAGATTTGAGGGTTTTCGAGTCAACGCAGACCTCATGCTCCAAAGTAGATCAGCTTCTTGGCTCTCACCTTTCTCAATACATTCACTTGTAGGAGCTGCAGTAATGTGTGGGATTATTTTTGCTCTTATGACTTGATTGATTTTCCCAGAGCCAGCAACGACTTTGAAAAGCAAGTACTTACTTTTTTTGGTCTTATACCGCCCTCTCATTTTCCCACCATCTCCATCTACCCGCATCTCTCCCTTTCTCCTCTGTACAAACTCCCGTTCTTCCCTCTCTCTTCTGTAGGTGGGCAAAGCCATGTCGTCCAATGAGAGTGCCGCGTACGAGATCATGAGGAGTCTGGATGTGGACTACGTGCTGATCATCTTCGGGGGCGTGATTGGTTACTCGGGCGACGACATCAACAAGTTCCTGTGGATGGTCAGGATAGCGGAGGGAGAGCATCCCAAGGACATTCGGGTGAGTGCCTGGTTGAGATTGCAACACGATACAGAAGGGCCCTTCATTCACTCCTATTTATGATCCTTTTTGTTATGCTGAGGAACCTGGGTAAACACTTCAATCTATCAGTCTGGGGCAAACCCAAGGACATTGCTGTTCCTAGCAATGTTTATTTTAGTCAATGACACTTTGTCGTTGGATAAAGTGTCCGATATCCAATGCAGATTTGTAAATGTATTTATTTCCCCATGCGAGTTTGAATGTCAAAGAGATTAACTGAACTATTGAGGGCGGTAAGACTGCGTCATATCGTAGATGGCAATTTGGCAAAGTGTTTGTTTTTATTCCCCTGTTAAGTGCAGTCTCTATTTGATGAGATCAATAAGTATCCTCGAAGAAATGTGGGAATTGGTCTGAACCCCCAAGTGTCTCATGCTCACTGCCTTCCCTCCTTGTGCCCTTCAGGAGAGTGACTACTTCACCCCGCAGGGAGAGTTCCGCGTGGACAAGGCCGGCTCGCCTGTCCTGCTCAACTGCCTTATGTACAAGATGTCCTACTACCGCTTCGGCGAGATGCAGGTGAGCGGTGGGGAAATACTTGAAGCTAAAGTAGGCTACAGTAAGCACTAACGGACGAGAGGGGCTTAAGGACGTGCTGACAGAAGCATGGGAGGGAAAGAGCTCAGATGCACAGGCTTTGGCAGGTACAGGCGAGATATGAGCGAGAAGAGCTGCCAGGTACTTAAAGGGAGCTGCGTGTTGCCTGGCCAGCAGCTCAGTGAAGAGGAGGAAGGATCAGTGGGCTGCTTTAGTAGTGTCCAGAGACAGCCAGGCAAGCAGAGTTCTGTCTCATGGCTTAACCCATGGAGGAGATGGAGAGACTGGTTTAGAGCAGGATAAAGGCAAGGGAAGAGATTGGTTTTGAGGAAGTGACTAGGACAAGATTGGAAAGACAGAATTAGATATCAGGTGGAGGGAGGGATAGGTGATGTACAGATTTAAAAGAGCAGGGAAAGAGCCTGATAATGAAGTAAGATGAAAAACAGCACTTGTTTTAAGGTAGAATCGACCTTTACACAAGCACCATACTCACTTTTGCTCAGTCAGTAGCTGACCTCGTCAACACCCTCAACCCCACCTACTGCTGTCCTTATCTCTCAGCTGGACTTCCGGACACCGCCTGGGTTCGACCGCACCCGCAACGCCGAGATCGGCAACAAGGACATCAAGTTCAAGCACCTTGAGGAGGCGTTCACCTCGGAGCACTGGCTGGTACGCATCTACAAGGTGAAGAAGCTGGAGAACAGGGAGCCGCTGGAGCGCAAGCTCCGCAGCATCGTGCCCAGGCAGAAGTACACCTCCAAAAAGGTACAAGACTTCCATGTCCCTCAGCATTCATTGTGCTAATGAATGTAAGACATCTGATACTGGCGGAGTGAGTTTACATATGACCATTTGTTCTCAAATTTTAGCCACCGAAAGGAAATGTTCATAAAATGTGAGCCGACTCACTTTTATTTCATACTGTTAATGTGTGCTCCAATTCAGATGAGTAGATATGTAGGAACAAATTGAAAATTGATTTGTAAATCAAGTTTGTTTTATTGCACAGACTGCTAAGAGGAAGCGAGGACACATCAGGAATAAGCTGGTCCTGAAGAAAGGCAAGAAACTAAACAAGAAACAATGAAGACGGACACGACACAAAAATACAAAAAAATTAACTAGCTAAGAAAACTACCAATGAAAAAGAATGCCCATTGTATGGAATGCGAGCACTTAGCCTCGAGGGCTAGTCCTCTGAGCGCAGCACCCCCTGTGGTGGGGAGGGTGAAGTGTCATGTCTGGCTAGCCCCAGAACCTTTTCCGTTTTATCCAGAGGATCTTTTGTCATGCTCTTTTCTTCTTTGTACTTGAATGTGTGGCAAGGCACTGAGCTGCTGAAACCGGGGTGAGCGTACATTTTGTGGTACATTTAACTGTTATTCTAGAGAGGGGGACAAAACAAAGAAAGGAAACTGAGGAGGCTGGGAGCAATTGCACCAAAGAGCCCTTGATTTAGCTCCTTGGCACATGTAAACGTGTTTCTTTTGTGAGGGTGAGGAAGCATTGGAATTGAGGACATGTTCCTGACACGCGTACGGAGGAATTCCACTGTCTAGGCCCAGCTGATTTACTTCTGATGGTTACTTTTAATCATTATTTTGTTTTGGCCCTAATTTGTCGTTACCGAGACAATTATTTCGGAAATAAAAGGCCTAATATGTAAATATGTTGTGTAAAGAAAATGTCTGATAGGGTTGTAATATATTGGATTCTTGTGGTGATTTTTTTTAAATACGCAGATTTCTTCTCTTTACTTTGTTGTGATGTTTTTTTATGGCAGCAGCTAGAACAGTGAATGCAATAATTCTCGTTAGGAGGGACTTGAGATTTTGTTTAAAATTAATGTGAATTTAAGAACCCCCCTGAAAAATTGCTTAGATTGTATATTATGCTGCTAGGTTTAAGAATGTAAGCAATTCTATATAAAAAAAAAGTTGTGATTTAATAAAGAGGCCTCCACCCCGCGAGCCTATTGCCTCGTTGCTGGTCTCTTCATCACCACGTTAGTATGTCCATCTGTCTTCTCAGTCATTTTTGCCTGTCCACATACAAATGTTTATGCAGCCAAGACTAGAGTAATGCAGGGAAGTGCTGAAGATGGCTGCCAGTGAGTGGACAAAGCAGTGGTGCCCTCTAATAACACTACTGGGCCTGTTGTTGAAAACCTGTGTTGAACACTGAAGGATCGTATGTGTGGATGTTTGGGGGGACGCATCAGACAGTCTACACGTAAACTTTCTAGGAATACAGAGTTTTTATTTAATTGACATCTTCAATCACTCAACAGTTTACCTCTTTTGTTTGATACTTATTTTGCGTTTCCTTTAAACACAGAAGGGATGTCATTTCACCTTTTTGGATATTAAAAATGGCGTTCGTGTCTCTTGAGCTTCTCTGAGAAAGACTGCATTGTGTCACTGCTTTCACTTAATGGCCCTCCATACGTCATATCGACCTTGCTCAAACACACACTCGAAACTCTTATGTTAAACTGCTTATATCAGAGATTTTCAATGTGTGTGAGGAGACGAGGGGATTGGATTGAGCCTTAATGTGATATAGAAAGTGTACAGGTTGTTCGCCCTCTTGTTACCTTGTTTTTTTATGTCTGGTTTTATTGGGGATGGTGGACTAGTTCCTTCTCTTCTGGGTTCTCAACGCCTTCTCTTCCTCGCTCTGCCACACCACTACATTTATTTTTTTAATTTTAAATCTAACAACCCTGGTCCCCCTCACCTTCCAAGTTAACATGTTTAAATGTAGAGTAAATAAAAGATTCAACTTTGTAAGAAGAATTGGTCCTCAAATTATTCACTATCCCGATTGTGTTACTTCAGGCAAACACCTTACAATGATAGTATCTTTTTTTTGTGTTTTTTTTTGAGGCAGGCTGCTTTTACTAAAGTTGATCTGAGGCTTCAGGCAATTCCAGGAAACGCATGTATTCAGTGAGACGGGAATTACAAGGCCACTTTTTAAAGCGCAATACAATAGAAATGCATTCTAAAGCACATAAAACACCTTTTTACATACAGTGCCCTCCACATAATATTGGCACCCTTTGGTAAATATGATCAAATACCTTTTTATCCTCTTGGTCTTTCATTCAACAAAAAAAATAGAACCTTTTAATTAAAGTCAACCAATTGAAAGGAACATTTTTTTTTAATTCTTATCATAAAACAAATACCCAAATATATGCGTGCCACAATTATTCATTTAATACTTTGTGCAACATCTCTTTGCCAAGATAACCGCTCTGAGTCTTCTCTTATAATGTGGTTGGTGAACACATGGCAAGATATCTGAGACCATCTATGCAGAATCTCTCCAGGTCCTTCAGATTCCAAGGTACATGCTTGTGGACTCATCTTCAGCTCATCCCACAGGTTTTCTACGGCGTTTAGGTCAGCGGACTGGGACGACCATGGCAAAACCTTGATTCTGTGGTCAGTGAACCATTTTTGTGTTGATTTTGAGGTGTGCTTTGGATCATTGTCCTGCTGGAAGCTCCCACCAAGGCCCAGTTTAAGCTTCCTAACAGAGGCAGTCAGGTTTTGTTTTCTGCCATGATATCATGTATCCTAACACGTTGTCCAGGATCTTTGGAAGGAAAAACAGCCCCACAACATCCAATCCACCAACATACTTCATAGTGGGGATGAGGTACTTTTCTGCATGGCCATCTTTCTGCCTACGCTCTGGTCTCATCTGACCATAGAACCCGGTGCCATTAAAAGTTCCAGTAACGTTCCGCAGGTACTTGAGTTTGTTTGACAGCAAATTTATTTTTTTATGGCAACCATCCCAAACAAGCAGCTTGTGGTTATGTAGGTGGCGTCTGATCGTAGCCTTTTGTCACACATTTACTGTATTCTCGTGTCATTCCCATAGTGATGGATGGCTATGGGAACTTGGCCTGTGTGTCACACATTTATACCCCACTGAAACAAAGTCATGGCTTATCACTTGTGTTCCTAATCACTCAGGTGAACTTAAAGTAAAATACAAATATGCTTCAGTTAGATTTTACTCAAGGATTTCTATGGGTGCCAATAATTGTGGCACATGTTTTGGAGAAAAATTGTGAAATAAAAAATATTTCTCTACCATTCTACTTCAATTAAAAGGTTAGATTTTGTGAATATTTTGAATCAAAGACCAAGCGGATAAACAGACATATTTACCAAGGGTATATATTAGTGGAGGGCGCTGTAAACTGAGGGTTCAGAGAATGTAAATGTACCACACGATGGCAGCACTAGCTTTCAAATTACAGCTGTTCTGTATTTTCATTTCCTGACTTGTTACTTGGGAGCGTTTTATTATGACAGAGGCTTACTGTGATTGCCAGGGCACATTTTTTAGAACAAGACAATGTCCCAATCCCTACCCTATTCAACCTACACTACATGGCCAAAAGTATGTGGACAGGTGCTCATCGAACATCTCAATCCAAAATCATGGGCATTAATATGGACTCCCCTCCTCCCTTTGCTATAACAGCCTCCAGGATTTTTTTCCTCACTAGATGTTGTAGCATTGCTGCGGGGACTTAAGCCACGAGCATTAATGAGGTCAGGCACTGATACTAGGCATGGCTCACAGTCAGCGTTCCAATTCATCCTAAAGGTGTTCAATGGGATTGAGGTCAGGGCTCTGTGCAGGCCACAAGTTCTTCCACACTGATCTCGACAAAACCATTTCTGTATGGACCTCGCTTTGTGCACGGAGGCATTGTCATGGTGAAACAGGAAAGGACCTTTCCCAAACTGTTGCCACAAAGTTGGAAGCACAGAATCATTTAGAATGTCAATGTATTCTGTAGCGTTAAGATTTCCCTTCGCTGGAAGAACTAGCTCGAACCAAGAATAACACCCCCACCAAACTTTACAGTTGACACTATGCATTTGGGCGGGTATTCTCCTGGCAAACCCAGATTTGTCTGACTCACTGCCAGATAGAGACGTGATTCATCACTCCAGAGTCCAATGGTGGCGAGCTTTACACCACGACGTCCAGCCGACGTTTGGCATTGCGCATGGCGATCTTAGGCTTGTGTGCGGCTGCTAGGCCATGGAAACCATGAAGCTCCCGACAAACAGTTCTTGTGCTGACATTGCATCCAGAGGCAGTGTGGAACTTTGTAGTGTGTTGCTACCAAGGACAGAGCTTGTGTGGCCTACCACTTTGCGGCTGAGCCGTTGTTGCTCCTAGACGTTTCCACTTCACAGGGGCAGAAATTTGATGAACTGACTTGTTGGAAAGGTGGCATCCTACGACTGTACCACATTGAAAGCCACTGAGTACAGGCCATTCTACTACTGCCTATGCTTGTCTATAGAGATTGCGTGGCTGTGTGCTCAATTTTATACACCAGTCAGCAACGGGTTTGGCTGAAAAAGCCAAATCCACATAATTTTGTCCATGTTGTGTATGTTATAAAATGGTGTTGCATAGGTTGTTTTTTAACCAAGTAAAGTTTGGTTCAAGCTCTTGGATACATTGCAGTGAAATGTTTATTAATGTACACACATTCATAATATCTATTTGTGAGCAGATCCTTCCAAATAAGCCACAGTCACTATCCTGTTTTGGAAACGCCAGTCCCATCAGACAGTGATCATGTATATTGACTGTATCAATACCTGCGTTTGTCTTGAGTTCGGTGTGCTGGGGACTCTAATCAAAATCATGCATCTGATTATTTCCAGTAGTTCTGGTCACGATCCCTAGTAATTCAAGAACACAATTGGGGCCCGATTCCGACCCGAGTTAATTAAGCGCTTGTGAATGGAACGTAATTCCTTTTTATGCACTTTGTGTATTCTGACCTTGAACTTAAGTATTAGACTAGCTTTCTATTCACCTGCTATTCATTTGGGGTGGAGATCGAAAAAGCGGAGGTACACTCAGTCAAAAGGGTTTTTCTTTATTTTTACTATTTTCTAGAATAGTGATTTCAAATCTATGAAATAACACTGATTACATGTGTTAAACAAATCAATATATTTTAGATTCTTCAAGTAGCCACCCTTTGCCAAGAGTGTGCAAAGCTGTCATCAAGGCATTCTCTCAACCAGCTTCATGAGGTAGTCACCTGGAATGCATTTCAGTGTGGCAAGAACAGCTCAAATAAGCATTGCGAAGCGACAGTCCATTACATGAAGTGCAGTCGCAAAAACCATCAAGCGCTATGATGAAACTCTCTCATGAGGACTGCCACAGGAATGGAAGAACGAGAGTTCTCTGCTGCAGAGGATAAGTTCATTAAAGTTACCAGCTTCAGAGTTCAAGTAATAGACGCATCTCAACAAACTGTTCAGAGGAGACTGTGTCAATCAGGTTCATGGTTGAATTGCTACAAAAGAAACACGAGTACGAGCAATGGACATTAGACCAGTGGAAATTTGTCCTTTGGTCTGGAGTCCAAATTGGAGATTTTTGGTTCCAACATCCTTGTCTTTATGAGACACGTGGGTGAACAGATCTCCATGCTCCATACAGTTGGAAATACACATTCGGAGGTGGTGGTGTGGGGGTGCTTTGCTGGTGACGCTGACTTATTTAGAAATCAAGGCACGATTAACCAGCATGGCTACCACAGCATTCTGCAGCAACACACCATCCCATTTGGTTTGTACTTAGTGGGACTATCATTTGTTTTTCAACAGGACAATGACCCAACACACCTCCAGGCTGGGTAAGGGCTATTTTACAAAGATGGAGTGCTGCATTAGATGACCTGGCCTCCACAATCCCCCGACATCAACCAAATTGAGAAGGTTTGGGATGAGTTGGACCGCAGAGTGAAGGAAAAGCAGCCAACAAGTGTTCAGCATTTGTGGGAACTCCTTCAAGATGGTTGGAAAAGCATTCCAGGTGAAGCTGGTTGAGAGTGTGCAAAGTTGTCATCAAGGCAAAGGGTGGCTATTTGTTGAATTTTAGATATAATGTATTTAGATTTTTCTCCATGCACTGTAATTTACAATTTGATAAGATATATTAATAAACTGAGTAATCCATTTGGACAAGGGAATTGTAAATATAAATGACACTTGTTTTAGATATAGTGAGTGATCTCCAAAAGTATTGGGACATTGACATTTTTTGTTTGTTTTGGCTCTCCTAATCCAGCATTTTGGATTTGAAATTATATAACGACTGAGGTTAAAGTGCAGACCGTCAATTTTAATTTGAGGGTATTCTCATACATTTTGGGTGAAACTTTTAGAGATGACAGCACTTTTTGCACATGGTCCCCCAATTTTTGGGGACCATTTTAGGGATCCCTTGACTTTTTCCACGTTTTATTACAGCCTGCATTAAAATGTATTATAGAGATTTTGTCATTGGCTTATACACAATACCCCAATAATGTCAAGTAGAGTTGTTTTTCAAGTCATTAAGTATTCAACTCCTTTGTTATGGAAAGCCTAAATAAATTCTGGGGTAAGCATGTCACTGTTAGTGTTAAACATGAGTTTTGAATGACTACCTCGTCTCTGTAAGGTCCCTCAGTTGAGCAATGAATTTCAAACAGATTCAACCACGAAGACCAATTCCTCACAAAGAAGGGCATATCTCTTTGATTGTGGTGAAGCCTGTACATAATAAAAATTATAAGGCACGAAAGTCATTCTGTAAAAATGTGGCAATGCGTTATGTTTGAAGCGAGTCCAATACAACGCATAGTGGTGGCTGCATCATGTTATGGGTATGCTTGTAATGGTTGAGGACTGGAGAGTGGAGTGCTAAGCACAACCTCTCTGACCCAGTCTGTAAAACCTCCATGTTTCAAGCAGACCACCATAGTCCCTGTGCCCAGGAATGCCAAGGTAACCTGTCTAAATGATTATCGCCCCGAAGCACTCGCATCTGTAGCCATGAAATGCTTTCGAAGGCTGACTCACATCAACACCATCATCCCAGACACCCTGGACCCACTCCAATTAGCATACCGCCACAACAGATGACGCACTCCACACTGCCATTACCCACCTGGACAAAAGGAACACCTATGTGAGAATGCTGTTCATTGACGTTCAACACCATTGTGCCCTTCAAGCTCATCACTAAACTAAGGACCATGGGATTAAACTCTCTCTGTAACTGGATCCTGGACTAGGCAACATGCAGCAATTCTGGAACCAACAGGACACTGAATAGCTTATAGCCCCAAGCTATAAGACTGCTAAATAGTTTATCATCTATCCCATTGCCTAGTCACTTTATCCCTACCTATATTTACAAATCTACCCCTGCACATGGACTCAGTACTAGTATCCCGTCCTGTGCAACCTGGTCCTGGACTTTCTGACGGGCCGCCCCCAGGTGGTGAAGGTAGGAAACATCTCCACCCCACTGATCCTCAACACTGGGGCCCCACAAGGGTGTGTTCTCAGCCCTCTCCTGTACTCCCTGTTTACCCATGACTGTGTGGCCATGCACGCCTCCAACTCAATTGTCAAGTTTGCAGACACTATATTGGTAGGCTTGACTACCAACAACGACGAGACGGCCAACAGGGAGGTGAGGGCCCTCGGAATGTGGTGTCAGGAAAATAACCTCTCACTCAACGTCAACAAAGGAGATGAACGTGGACTTCAGGCAACAGCAGAGGGAGCACCCCCTATCCACATCGACAGGATAGTAGTGGAGAAGGTGGAACGTTTAAGTTCCTCGGCGTAGACATCACAGACAAACTGAAATGGTCCACCCACACAGACAGCGTGGTAAAGGCACAACAGCGCCTCTTCAAGCTCGTCAGCTACAACACTCACAAACTTTTACAGATGTACAATCGAGAGCATCCTGTCGGGCTGTATCACTGCCTGGTATGGCAACTGCTCCGCCCACAACCTTAAGGCTCTCCTGAGGGTAGTGAGGTCTGCACAACGCATCACAGGGGGCAAACTACCTGCCCTCCAGGACACCTACACCACCTGATGTCACAGGAAGGCCAAAAAGATCATCAAGGACAACAAACACCCGAGCCACTGTCTGTTCACCCCACTATCATCCAGAAGGCGAGGTCAGTACAGGTGCATCAACGCTGGGAGCGAAACTGAAAGAAGCTGTTTTTCTCAAGGCCATCAGACTGTTAAACAGCCATCACTAACATTGAGTGGCTGCTGCCAACAGACTCAAATCTCTGGCCAATTTAATACATTTAATAAATGTATCACTAGTCACTTTAAATAACGCCACTTTAATAATGTCTACATATCCTACATTACTCATCTCATATGTATATACTGTATTCTATACCATATTGCCTATGCCGCACGGCCATCGCTCACCATATATTTATATGTACATATTCTTATTCTTTACATTTGTGTGTATAAGTCAGTCATTGTGAATTTGTTAGATATTACTGCACTGTCGGAACTAGAAGCACAAGCATTTCGCTACACTCGCATTAACGTCTGCTAACCATGTGTATGTGACCAATAAAATTTGATTCGATTCATTCCTTGTGTTATTATTTATATATTTATATACATATATTATTTATAATTTGACCGTTAGTCACGGCCATGTGGTTGTTGCTGTGGATCATTAATTAGTAACAGTAAAAAAAGACATGTAGGCTAATTCAATCGTTATGGAACGATCATAACAGTTGGAACCCAACGAATGGCACAATACTTGGCTGTGTCATCACAGTATTGCCAGAACTGACCAGGATATAGCCTACTATTGTACACTTCTATGTACACTAATCTTCCAACATTACCTTGTGCTAAAGAACTGAATGTGGCAATTTTCTGAATGACTCAAAACCACAGTTCTTTCTTTCGTGCGTAAAGGCTCTCCAAACCTGTTTTTTATGATTCATAAACACTTTCCAAACCCTAAATAATCTACAAGATCTGAGTATTCTTAAATTGATCAATTGGTGCTGAAACTGAGACAAATATTCATATATTTAGATGGTTTTATTTCAATGATCCCTAACATTCTGTTCTCTCAATATATTCTATTGAGTCTTTGGACAAAATTCAAACTAAAAGGCACACCGTATTTAAAGGGATGGCTAATGTATTGAAAACCCTATTGAATGAAAACTCCACAAGAAAATCTGTTGGCCAGGAAGTGGGATGGTAATTCAGCAGTTTAATTTATTCAGTGCGTGCAAGGCAATCACACCTGCAAAGCCCGGTAGGCACTTTCATAAGGTAAGTCGGAATACCAACTTTTGAGAAGTGCCTAGGAAAGGCATGCGTGAGAAATGCGCAATTTCTTAAAGTTGGAATCGGGCCCTTCTCCAAATTACTCAGTAGCTGCAAGAAACTGGACAGCTACTTTTCATCCCTGCTGATTTTCTCATTTGGACTGCAAGGAGATCCTGACATTAATAGAGACACCATGATAGTACTACAATGTAATGCTGCAAGACACACAGTCTATAGTCATGGATGGTTGAAATGACTTCACAACCAGAGAATATAGATCACTATCACTATAATCTAGATCACTATTCTAAGACTAAAATATGGAGCAAACTAAAAACAAAAGATGTTCCATTAGTTGTTTGGCTGAATAATAAATATAATAAAGGCAATCAGATACAGTGCATTTGGAAGTATTCCAACCCCTTTTTCCACATTACATTTCCAGTCTCATTACAAAGGGTCTGAATACTTATGTAAATAAGGTATGTTTTTATTTTATTTTTAATTTATACAATTGCAAACATTTCTAAAAAACAATTGTTGCTTTATCGTTATGGGGTGTTGTGTGTAGATCGATGAGGTAATTGTTTTATTTAATCAATTTTAGAATAAGGCTGTAACGTTTGTTCCATTACAGCCTTATTTTAAAATGGATCAACATAATACATTTAAAAAATCCATCAATCTACACCCAACACCCCGTAACGACAAAGCAAAAACAGGTATTTTTGCAAATTGTGGAGAAAGTCTAGGGGTCTGAATACTTTCCGAATGCACTGTTATAATAGTATTTAACTAAATATATACACAGTATATACTGTACGTCAGTTAGTACATTTTGTGAAAATGTAAACGTATAATAGCTATGCGTGACCCAAAACATCCCCTCTACCACCACCACCACTACTGTACCTCATATCCTGTCAACAATAAAATTCAGAAGGACATCTGGAGAGACGGTGCCCCTCTGTGAGAATGTGGTTGTGTCATCCTGTGCACCTCATCCATATTCAATGCAGAGGCAGCCCACTGAGATATTAGCATGAGGAGTTTGTGAGCTGGGTTTACAGCCCCAGCTTAATTATGTGACATCAATGCCAACCTAAGGACACGTCCCTGGAAGGAGGAAAGACCCCACCGGGAGATGGACAGTCCGACACGCCGTTGGAACCTAAAGAAAAAACGGTGACGGTGTGGGATTACGACCGCAATAAGTGGGGAAGAGAGTGATGGGAAATCTGTTTGCGTGGAAGAGCTGAGGCAGACAGCTCCGTTCAGGAATGGTCGAAACTCCTTCCAAAGGTCGGGATGGGATAAGGATGGGTGGAATGGAAAAGTGGTAGGAAATCGGCTACTTCTAGTCATCAGCATTGGTTAAAAACAGGACGGGAACTCATGTAACACAAACGCATCTCTGCCATGATCACGGTTGTATTCCACCAACACTGCAATGGACTCCTCCTGATTCCATCTGCATTCTTCTACCATTGCATTCTGATGCTGCATGACAAATAAAGGCGATTGGACCAAAATGGACCATGTACGTGTCAACACAACTGGTACAAAATACCGGTGGCAAATCATATCATACTGTGCATTTGCAAAAAATATTGCCTTGGGCAAAGTGAAATCAAAATGCTCTACCTTCGAACACTATAAAAAATCAATATTTGTCCCGCCCCACCCTCGTAGTTCAAGTGGAAACCACTTTGGCACCTTGATCCACATGAGTGTGTCCTTTGTCCATGTCATTAAGAGTCAGTATCTCAGGTCCCAATAGAGAGTGGCATCACTCCCTCAATACGCTGTTCCGTAATTATCCTTCCCCTGGCCTAGTCCCTCATTTAGGGGGATGGAGGCACTCTGTTAGAGCAGTCTGGTTCTTGTGCCAGTGAGATTTCCACAGAGTATTGTGGTAGATCCAGCCTTCTCCCTAAAAGGCAAGAACAAAGACACAAAAACCAGATGAGCATCCGTGGTTAAATTGAGCCGGATTCACCTGGAGCTGGGCTCCTGCACCTTGGGACAAAGCACCCTTAGTGGAGGTACCAACAATCAGATGTATCCGGTTTTCAGGGATAGAGCTCATTCAACCCTGCTCCCTTTTCCGCTGAAAACCGGATGTGGGACCACCGCTCAGGCGTTATCTTTCAGGTTAGATCAAAGAGCCGAGCTCCAGCACTTCATGGGTCCAGAGAGACAAGCAGGGTAAAAAGTCAGATAAAAGGTATGATCAACCAAGGTAAGGGATACGATTGAACATATAGTTTTATATTTAACCCTGGCTCAACCTCCTCCTGGAACGGTACCTTTTTGCTGAAATATGTGGGTGTCCAGGGCGAGTTATCCGCAGCTCTCTGCGTTTCCTCCCTTCTCTGGCGCTCCTCTAGACGATGCTTGTGTTCCGTGGCCTCGTCCATGTTCCCCTCCTTCAGTGACTTGGTGACATGCTGCCATAACCGCCTACACAGACACATAAACAAAATGTATATAATTGGGTATCACGAGCCCAAGAGTGGACAGAGCATGACATTCCATTCCAAGACCTACAGATTCTGTAATTGACAGTGCCCCCTTTCAACCAATCACAGAACAAACTGCTCTTCCCCATCATCCTGTTTACAACTCTAAATGCGCTGCTAGTTGTCAGCAGACCCTTTTTATGGCTTTTTAAGGTCATCAGAACCAAAGGACAACTGAACCCAATTCTTCACTGTATTAAAACTGTTGGACTCTTGACATGTTGATATAACCTGGAAATATATATACACTGAACAAAAATATAAACACAACATGCAACAATTTCAAATATTTTACTGAGTTACAGTTCATATAAGGAAATCAGTTAATTGAAATAAATTCGTTAGGCCCTAATCGATGGATTTCACATGACGGGGAATACAGATAGATATGCATCTGTTGGTTACAGATGCCTTAAAAGGAAGGGGTGTGGATTCCAAACATGCTTAATGTGTGAGATGTCTGGTGAATATGCAGGCCATGGAAGGACTGGGACATTTTCAGCTTCCAGGACTTGTGTACAAAAGATCCTTGCTACATGGGGCCATGCATTATCATGCTGAAACATGAGGTGATGGTGGCAGATTATTGGCACGACAATGGGCCTCAAGAACTTGTCATGGTATCTCTGTGCATTCAAATTGCAATCAATAAAATGCAATTATGTTCATTGTCCATAGTTTATGCCTGCTTGCCCATACCATAATTCCACAGTCACCATGGGCCACTCTGTTCACTGCGTTGACATCAGCAAACTGCTCGCCCACACAATGCCATACACGTGGTCTGCGGTTGTGAAGCCGGTTAGAAGTACCGTCAAATTATCGTAGAGAAATTAACATTCAATTCTCAGGCAACAGCTCTGGTGGACATTCCTGCAGTCTGCAGTCCAATTGCACGCTCTGTGGCACTGCAGATTTGAGAGTAGTGCACCTGTGTAATGATCATGCTGTTTAATCAGCTTCTTGATATGCCACACCTGTCAGGAGGATGGATTATCTTGGCAAAGGAGAAATGTTCACTAACAGGTACGTAAACAAATTTGAGAACAACGTTTGAGAGAAATGAGCTTTTTGTGCGTATGGAACATATCTGTGATGTTTCATGTTTCATGAGCTGGGATAAAAACAACACTTTACATGTTGCGTTTATATTTTTGTTCAGTGTACATTGTGATACTTTCCCTCATGTTATTAAAAGGTATAATGTGGATTTTATAACATAAAATGTCTGGACTTTATCATGGTCAAATTTGGACCCCACAGACTACGCATTTCATCTTAGAGATTGTTTTTCTTTATCAAAACTCCTTTAAACATTCTGTGAACACTTATGAGGAAATCTCAGGTTCATCTCATATGAGCAGTAAATGTGTTTTGTTCCCCGGATCAACTGGGCGGTCCCAATGACATTGTCTGTCCGTTAGAGCCCGCCTTCTCAAAGAACCCCTATAAATTAGAGGTCTTACTAAACAGAAATCAGATCAGGTGCCGAAGGGCAAGGACACATCATTGGAAAATATGATCCCATCTTCTTGGAAACCACACGCAGATCAAGGAAGCCAACTCAGACAGAACAATCCCCTAACAGGAACTCTGCTGAAACCGAAAAATGGTTCACTCATTACGAACCAGTCTTCAACGCACTCAAAAGGGGAACTGAATCAAAATGATATTGCACCCGAGTGCCTTAAAACACTATCCGTTTGGACTGAACAAACTGAGAGCTGAACTGAGAGAGAGACAGGGAGCCTATGCTTGAGCTCCGAAGAGGACCTTCTTCGCCCGAAAGCGCCAAACACCAGGACCCCTGACCGACCGTTTTGCCCTGTGTACCGCTCTATCACAACAGAAACTCAATTGAACCAGATGACAATCACATTCAAGTAAATACCTCATTGCATTGACGCTGTGTCTGTGTAAAAGTGGTGGCAGTAACTGATTAGAGACTGACAGCCTAGCCAAGCCCACTGGCGACTCCTGGTGGAGGAACCTATAATTTCACAGTTGTGAGGTTCTCATTTATTTCCCTCTCAGTTGATAAGACCATCTCGCCCTCAAAAGTCTGGTGAATGTATGCACTGTAGTATTTTCTGAGTTCAAGTGCGGAAGTTCATGTATACTGACCTGTGGAGATTCTCACCTCGATAACTGTGTTTTAATTCCGTTAGCCTATAACCCTGTTAACTACCTCATTTTCCAGCTTTAGTCTAGTAAATAAAGACGACTTTCAGAACGAGAATATAGTAACTGACGTTTTAAGACTATTGTTGATATAGGATTGGTGCAACGGTTAAGGGTAACTACTGACAGAGTTAATTAAAAAGGGACATCTCTATGTAAAAACCCTTAACGGTGCTCCAAATTAAGTACTAAACATTCGGGTCAATTCATTATTCCAGTAATTAGTCAATAAATGATCTTGAATATCCACAGCCAGCAAAAAACACACATAGGTAACACGATGGCTACTATAACGGCGACTGTGCAGTATACACCATAGCAAAAACATTTTAAAACTTTCTGAAACAGAAAACAAAAATGTATATTTCTTATTGGACAAGTCCGGATAGTCCCTCCTCGTTTCAGTCCTGTTTACTTCTGTTTGGTGCCTAATGAACATGACCCTGGTCCACTAAGAAGGGACCGTAAATACAGCATTTTGGACCCAGGAGCATCTTACCTGGACTCATTCCGTCCCTGCTTTTCCACAGGCCGGAGCTTCTTCTTGATGATTGGCAGTTTGGTTGTGTCAATCACTTTGGTCTCCCCACTACTATAGGTGAACTCCAGGGTTCCGTTCCACTCCCCCTGGGCCTTGCACACAATAGTGTTGGTCGGATTGTGTTTGATCTCTGCAGTCACCCTGAGAGGAACATAGCAGCAATGTTCAGAAAATTCCTTTTGTGGCAGCCCATCTCGTTGCTCAACATTACTCTTATGATATATTGTGCTGCCATAGTAATATTGAATTACAGTGAGGTCCAACAGTATTTGGACAGTGCCATGTTTGTTTATTTATTTAAATAAGAATGTTTGAAATGTATGTAACTGTCTCACTCATCATGATTCACAATTCACTCATGATTATCCGTAATCATGGTAGCATCCACATTCAAGTGTCGAGAAACATATTATATTCTTATTTACAATAAGAGTGGCTCCAAAATTAGACAATGCATTATACACCATTCATTTCTCGTCTGCTCAAAATAATCTGAAACGCAACCCAAAACAAACTGCAAATGCATCCAACAAGTTTATAGTCAGAAGCTTGATGTGGTCATTTGCATGTTAGAAATTTTGGACCAAATAACTTCACTTTTGACTACTTTAACACACATAAGTGAATTTGTCCAAATACTTTTAGTACCCTAAAAAAGGGGGCCTATGTACACAAAGTGTTGTAATTTATAAACCGTTTTACCCCTAAAAGCACCAACAGGTGATTGGAACTGATGGCAAAATGACACTTTCTGTTAAACAGTGACACTTCTTATTTTATTAATCTTTCGTAACACAAGTAAATGGTTTCAATTGAATCCCCCAAAATAAACATACCATTTAACACTTTCACACATATAGTCAAATCTGACATTATAAAATAGATGTGTTTTTTGTATTGCGTTGTATGTTTTGAGCAGTTATTTTGATACATTTCATCCATAGCAACTTGCCATGAACATGTCTTTGTTATCCATTCAAAGTGTTGTGTTCCTGTGATACTCAGGAGGTTGAGAAATTGGCGATTGAGCTAATCTGACATAACGGTACAACCTTAGCACACTGATATATTAGCGATATGGAACACTGGTGCTGTCAGACTTTTAGATCTAACTTTGGGATGCTATGGGCTATCAACTCAGTTCCAAATGCACCCGAAAGATGAGACTCAACTTGGTATACAGACATCGACTGGAATCTAAATATGTATTTACATTTACACTTCGTTATACTAGTGGGTGCCACGTCCAAATCGACAATTTCCCAAATCTGGGGTGGCTCAATAACTATATATTTTCAAGGTACATACATCTACCTATATTCCAATTGTGGTGCTTTAATCACAAACTTGTTTTTATTTTATATATTAATTCCATATTTTCAGGGACCATGATTATACAAAAGAGAGATTATTTTTCATTTTACACAGATATCATCCTTAAATGGAGTTATGTCAGTAACTAGTTGCTTGACAAAGAATTTCAAAAGGATAAATAAAAAAGAGCATTCAAATAATCTCTCTCTCACACACACACACACACACACACACACACACAGAGAGAGAGGGAGAGACCCACCTGTGTACCTTCCCTCCATAGAAAGGCTTGGTGTGGAATGTGACTGTGGCTGAGTAGCCACTCTTGGCACAGTTGATGATGACTTTGCCACCCAGCTCCACCCATGGCACGGTGAGGATGGAGCGGGCGTAGGCACAGGGCAGCGTGAAGACGTACTCCTCGTCATGCTCCAGAAGGCATAAGGTCCCTGGGGAGCAGAGAGGGAAAGATCAGGGTCAGGTCAGGTCAGATAAAGGTCAGCATCTTATTGGTGCTGGTCTGGTCCCAGGCTGTTTCTGCTCTCTTGGAACCTCTTGCAACCAAGACAATGAGTGACAACTGACAAGGAGTTGATATGATAGAGCAAACAGATTGAGTAATAAACAATCTGCATTTGGATCTAACCCAGAAACTTACCCTTGCACCATGTTGCTCCTTGTCAATAATAAGATGTTGGGAGTCAGTAATTCAATCAAACGATTTAGCTTGGTATGTGGCTCTTACTGATTTTCCTTTCAATTGGTTATGTTCCTAATAGCCCGTCACTAATCTAGATGAACCTTTAATAAAACTGTACATGCCGTAGAATACTGCAGAAGCTTTTGCAGAGACCACTAGGGAAATAAATGGCTACATCCTCTGCAAAATACAGTATTTCCATACCATAAATATATACATTCAGCCTCACTAACAACATCAATGGTGTGCATCATTAGCCAGGTCCCCCCGTTACTCAGGAAGAACAGAGGACGCCCACTGTGCACGACCCCACATCGCCCCATGCATTGATTTCTCTCCCTTTGTGATGTTCACAGTACCATCTTTTGGGATACGTGGACTGGATTCCCCATAAGGGAGGACATTAAAGTGAATGCACAACATCTCTTCACCTACGTCACCATACACAGCCTGTTGGGTCAAAAGGTCATGGGACATATAGTACAAATGAGCATTCCCACCAGCCCCTGCTCTGTGGGTTGCCCATCTATTGCTTTCATGTCTTACTTGTAAAACCAATTATCTTCCACTGCAAAAACACCTATGGGGGTTATCACTTAACCCAAGAGCAAACCATAGGAAAGCATAGAAAATGGCATAAGCATTTAGTCAATGCTATCGCCCTCTACTGTTAACTATTAGCTTTCGTATAAGCAGTGCAATCTCCCTGAATGAAATCGGTTTGAGTTTGCAACCCTAATTACCACAGAACACTTGATTAAATGAATGTCATGCCTGTGGTCATACATGTATTATTGCTAACTACTATAATTGAGTCAGTAGAGAAATCATGTGGAAGTTCATCCCATGACTGCCTGGCATATACTCTTTTGGCTATATTACAAGTGGGGAAATAAATGTATTTCGCAATCGATCCTTCTCCCCGACCCTCTGGTCTTACCCTGTCCACCTCTCCATAATGTGTATGCAGTGTACTGTACTGTCCAATGTCACTGAATTAATACGGTCTTTGGTTGAGAGCATAAAAGGCACAAAAAAAATTTGAGCATTTACAAACCTCACACATTGACCCACCGTGCTGTCCATGACAACCCACAGCCACCGCAAATCACAGCAGGACAAGATAGTATCTGATACATGCTTACAGTACTCTCTTCTCCACCAAATATCATGTTACTCAGCACCAAGCAACGCAGCACTAAATATCGGCTGCTCGAAAAAGTTCTCTCTTTTCATTAGAGGCGCATTACTCATCAAGATTCCAAACCACACAGGCCTCAAAATGTGAGAGGGTCACCGTCGTGCTTCGAAAGCAATCCCACGGTGAACGCACAAATCCTGTGGTATGATTCACCAGTTGTTAAAAAAAAGGTACGTCAAACATTTTCCTGGCATGGACAAATAGCGAACGAAGTTCAGGAATTTTTGTGGCAATTCAGGTAATCAATTTATTGTAAAATGTCAAAACGTTTTCTTAGAATGCACTCATATATACATTTTCTAATGGTATCAAGGTTTAAAAATATATATTTTGGTGTAAAAATAACAAATTATAAGTGCCTACTTTGCATAAATACATTGGGAGTATTTGCATATATGAAACATTAACATAAAGTGGTGGAACAGGACTTCAATCACCAAAAACTTGCTCTGCCTAGGCACCTCAAACTCAACTCTTGGACTTCAAAGCCTGTTCCGCTCCGTTTTTTTCATGGTTGCCCTCTAATCAGGGACTGATTTAGACCTGGGACACCAGATTGGTGCAATTAATTATCAGGTAGAACAGAAAACCAGCAGGCTCCGGACCTTGTCGGGTAAGAGTTGAATACCCCTGGCCTAGGTCTACCTGCACTCACCTGCGCCGTCTAGACTGCCTCATTAATTACTGTTGTTGTCATGTTCTGTTGCATAATTCAACAAGTGTGTGTCACAGCAGCCTTCACTTTGGCTCCCCCTCCTGGCCAGCTCAGGCATTCAGCGTTGCTGTCCTTTTAGCTGATGCCGAACCTACTCCTGGCAAACGCCCTTCACTCATCAACCCTGGACTTGTCTCATCATCATCATTACACACACCTGGTTCCAATCCCCACTATATACACTCCCTCTGCCATTTGTCTTTGTCGGTCATTGTAAATGTTACTTGTTTTCCTGAGAGAAATCTCTCTTACTCTTTCCTGAGTACTTTATATTTTGTACTTTGGGTTCGCCCTGTGCCTTTTTGTTTATGAAGATATATTTTGAGCACAACAGTGCTTGGGTTTCATCCCGCTTTGATCTATGGTGCTTAAATATATTCAGTAGTTCTATACCTGTGACTGCCTCCTCCTCTCTATACCAGTGAGTGTGCCAATAGCAAGATAGAGGATTGGCCCTAGATTACACCTCTCTATACATACTTTACACTGTTTGCGAAATCAGAAATAATATCACTATAATCAGAGTGTTAATTTTCGGAAGTTGTAATTTCAGTGCATCGAATTTGTAAACATTTAAAATGTATTAAAATTATTACTTTTTTCAATTCCACAACACCCATCAAAATAAAGCTGGCTGTCTTCTCTTGTGATGTGTCGAGAAGATGCGTTAAATGACCCTGTGCATCTTTCTTTTGGTGTTTTTCAGAGTCAGTAGTCTTTAGTGTCCTACGTTTTCATAACTGTGACCTTAATTGCCTACCGTCTAAGCCGTTAGTGTCTTAACGGCCGTTCCAGAGGTGCATGTTCATTAATTGTTTAAGGTTCAGTGAACAAGCATGGGAAACAGTGTTTAAACCCTTTACAATGAAGATCTGTGAAGTTATTTGGATTTTTACGAATTATCTTCAAAAGACAGGGTCCTGAAAAAGGGACGTTTCTTTTTTTGCTGAGTTTATGATTTGAACTCAATCATGTACGTACTTATGGTGTCAGTGTTTAACTTCTTATGGCTGGGGGCAGTATTGAGTAGCTTGAATGAATAAGGTGCCCAGAGTAAACTGCCTGCTACTCAGGCCCAGAAGCTAAGTTATGCATATTAGATGTTGGATAGAAAACACTCTGAAGTTTCTAAAACTGTTTGAATGATGTCTGTGAGTGTAACAGAACTCATATGGCAGGCAAAAACCTGAGAAAAAAATCCGCCAGGAAGTGGGAAATCTGAGGTTTGTAGGTTTTCAAGTCTTTGCCTATCCAATATACAGTGTAAAATTTGGTCCGATTGCACTTCCTACAGCTTCCACTAGATGTCAACAGTCTTTAGAACCTTGTTGTAGGCTTCTACTGTGAAGGGGGAGCGAATAAGAGCTGTTTGACTAAGAAGTCTGGCAGAATGCCATGAGCTAAGTCATGCGCGCGGCCGTGAGACCAAGCTCTGTTCCTTTTCATTTCTAAAGACAAAGGAATTGTCCGGTTGAAACATTATTGAAGATGTATGTTAAAAATATCCTAAAGATTGATTCTATCCATCGTTTGACATGTTTCTACGAACTGTAATATAACTTTTTTGACTTTTCATCTGGACTAAGTGCCTGCGCCTCATGAATTTGGATTTGTGAACTAAACGCGATAACAAAAAGGAGGTATTTGGACATAAATTATGGACTTTATCAAACAAAACAAACATTTATTGTGGAACTGGGATTCCTGAGAGTGCATTCCGATGAAGATCAAAGGTAAGTGAATATTTCTAATGCTATTTATGACATCTGTTGACTCCACAACCTGGCAGGTATCTGTATGGCTTGTTTTGCCTGAGCGCTGGACTCAGATTATTGCATGGTGTGCTTTTCCCGTAAAGCTTTTTTGAAATCTGATACAGCGGTTGCATTAAGGAGAAGTATATCTTTAATTCCATGTAAAAACACTTGTATTTTCATCAACATTTATGATGAGTTTCTGTAAATTGATGTGGCGCTCTGCAAAATCACCGGATGTTTTGGAAGCAAAACATTACTGAACATGTAAATGCACCAATGTAAACAGATTTTTGGATATAAATATGAACTTTATCGATCAAAACATACATGTATTGTGTAACATGAAGTCATATGAGTGTCTGATGAAGATCATCAAAGGTTAGTGATTAATTTTATCTCTATTTCTGCTTTTTGTGACTCCTCTCTTTGGCTGGAAAATCGTCTGTGTTTTTCTGTGACTAGGCACTGACCCTAACATAATCGCATGGTATGCTTTTGTCGTAAAGCCTTTTTGAAATCGGACACTGTGGTGGGATTAACAATAAGTGTATCTTTAAAATGGTGTATAATACTTGTGTGTTTGAGGAATTTTAATTATGAGATTTCTGTTGTTTGAATTTGGCGCCCTGCACTTTCACTGGCTGTTGTCAAATCAATCCCTTTAACGGGATTTCAGCCGTAAGAAATTAACTGAGCCTCAACAAACCCAAAGCACATCAATTCACTCACCTTCCCCTATCATGGACACACCAATGGACATGCCCATGAACTTGCTTCTTGTCCACACATGGGTGTTGACACACATACTCCTCTCAGGGCACTCGCAGTAGAATCCTGAGACGGGCGGGTGGTGGGACACCTGCTCAGCCACGAAGCGAACCCGGTAACACTCAGTCCCCGATGGATCGTCCTGTTGTTGGGTGTTGTTGGGGCCCCTGGAGGCTGCTTCTCTGGGGCCCTGAGACCTGAGGGGCCTCACTCTGTCCCGAGGCACCTCCCAGGAACAGTGGAAAGTCTCGCCCAGTGCCGGGTTGTAGGGCTTCTTGGCCACAGCTCCTTTGCGTCCCTCGTGGAAGGCGGTAAGGTAGTACTCGACGAAGCGTACGATACGGTCCTCCGCCGTGGCTCCAGCCGTGATGGACAGGAACATGTCCGGGTGGGCCATGAAGTTAGCGTACATCTCCAGCAGGGAGCGCTTCTCCAGGATGAACGTGGGCAGCACCACCTGGTAAACAAGATGGGAGGCAACCGTTAAACTACATGAGGGAGACACTTCACTAGATTGCTGGTAGGGAACAGCAATAAAGAGGCGGACTAGTCATAAGTTAAACTAAAAGCTTTTTTTAGTGTCATTCTATTGCCGTTTTGATGCTATTGATGAATTTACTCAACTGAGAAGGCTAGTGAAATGTACATACCAGTACATAAACAAGGCATTCCTATTCAGTGAACCGGTAAACATTGGCCATAGCAGCTCTAACATTCCAAGGGAAAACTACAGTGCCTTGCAAAAGTATTCATCCCCCTTGGCATTTTTCCTATTTTGTTGCATTACATCCTGGAATTGAAATGGATTTTTATTTGGATTTCATGTAATGGACATACACAAAATAGTCCAAATTGGTGAAGTGAAATGAAAAAATATATATATATTTTTTAAATACGAAAAGTGGTGCATGCATATGTATTCACCCCTTTGAAGGAATGATGGATGGTGCTAAATACAGGGAAATTCTTGAGGGAAATCTGTTTCAGTCTTCAAGAGATTTGAGACTAGGACGGAGGTTCCCCTTCCAGCAGGACAATGACCCTAAGCATACTGCTAAAGCAACTCTCGAGTAGTTTAAGGGGAAACATTTAAATGTCTTGGAATGGCCTAGTCAAAGCCCAGACCTCAATCCAATTGAACCAGCGGTACCCATCCAACTTGAAGGAGCTGGAGCAGTTTTGCTCCAGCTCCCTCCAGTGGCTAGATTTGCTAAGCTTATAGAGACATACCCCAAGAGACTTGCAGCTATAATTGCTGCAAAAGGTGGCTTTACAAAGTATTAACTTTGGGGGGTGAATAGTTATGCACACTCAAGTTTTGTCTTATTTATTATTTGTTTTACCTCATAAATTATTTTGCATCTTCAAAGTGTTAGGCATGTTGTGTAAATCAAATGATGCAAACCACCCAAAAATCTATTTTAATTCCAGGTTGTAAGGCAACAAAATAGGAAAAATGCCAAGGGGGTGAATACTTTCGCAAGTCACTGTACGAAGAGAGCAGAGAGTGTTGGCTGTCTTAAAAAGAAATCATGACATTCCTACATAAATCTCTTCCGTGAACAAGTAAGTGTTGTGTTGGCCATACCAGCTCTAACATTCCAAGGAAAAGACATGAAGAGAGCGTCAGCTGTCTTACCCGGGTGAGGTCCATGCCCAGTTTGAGCTGGGAGAGGAGGTGCAGGATGATGCTCCGCTGGTCGTCCAACACTCCCAGGTCCTCCTCGTCATTGTCCTCCATGTCAGTCACCTCCTCACTGGGGCTGACGGCCTCCAACCCCGCTGGGTGCTGCTGAAACAACAAAGCCAACAACAGAGACACAAGACTTAGAGTGATCTGACATACAGTGCCAGTCAAAAGTTTGGACACGCCTCCTCATTCAAGGGTTGTTCTTTATTTTTTTACTATTGTCTTCATTGTAGAATAATAATGAAGTCATCAAAACTATAAAATAACACACATGGAATCAGATAGCAACCAAAAAAGTGTTACGCAAATCAAAATGTATTTTATATTTGAGAATCTTCGAAGTAGCCACCCTTTGCCTTGACGACAGCTTTGCACACTCTTGGCATTCTCACAACCAACTTCCTGAGGGAGTCACCTGCAATGCATTTCAATTAACAGGTGTGCCTTGTTAAAAGTTAATTTGTGGAATTTCTTTCTTTCTTAATGCGTTTGAGCCAATCAGTTGTGTTGTAAAGGTAATTATGATGCAACTCTGATAGTGATACGATATGGATTACAATCATCATCCTGAATATTAAGCATATACTCACTTCATGTTACACACATAGACACTCAAACATGCAAATTGGCTGGGTTATTATTTATTTGGACATCGCACATTATAGTCTTACTCTTATCCAGACATCATACACACTAAATCACATCCAATATCACACACATCAACCTACTCAGATGTACTATACAGATAATATCTTGATAATATCCACATTTTCTGTGGCATTGGCTCACAGGCAAGGGAATAAAACCAAATATTGCTACATTTGTATCAGACATTTGAAATCTCTAATTTTGACCGTCATAATGCCTCTTATTGCAGTAACTTCACAAGCACTAATTATGGTCAATTTGGAATAGTGTCTAGCCATGGTAATTGGTGAAATAAGTATAGCCAGTTATAATTGTAATGGTTTAGCAGATTATTAAAAAAAGATCAGTCTTTACGTGGCTAAAAGAAAAGGAATATAGCATACACTGTTTACAAGAAACTCACTCTACATCCTTAGATGAAGTTGCGTGGAAAAGGGTATGGGGTGGTGAATTGTCTGTCGTGGACAAAGGAACCCTTTAAGTACCAGGCAGGGAACACAACCAATTTAATTGTTCCATACACTCTTGTTCCATTTATCACTTCTTTACATTTCCTTCCCTAGAATGACGGTTCAGCAACATGCAGGGGTTCAAGGTAATCCTCAGAGAATTTCCCTGAGAGTGCACTGCCTGATTCCTTACAACGGCTTAGTGCCTCCAGCACGGACTCACAATGCCTTCACAAGCCTTTGATATGGTTGATATGGTGCAGTGAACGTGGACAGGGTTGTGTCCTCCATTTGTGTTCCAGCATTCAGCTGGTGGCGGATCCAATATAGGTTAAAGAAGAGCCCCAGTGCCTTTGACAAAGCCTAATATATAATGTAAGAAAGTGCTCTGTGGCCAACCAAAACTGTCTTCTTCTTCTCCTCCTTCCTTCTTCCTCCTTTTTCACTCTCCCTGCCTTTTTATTTTATTTTTCTAACCATGTACAGTATGCATATGCATCTGACACGTGACAGACCGCAATGAAAAGTAAATGTAACAAAAAATGTCACTGAGTGTGGGACAGAATACGGTTCTCTGCAAATTACAGCCTGTGTGATGCATTATACAAACAGAATGAACCATTCCTTGGCAAATGCATACATGACTCACTCAGATATCAGGAGCTTTATACTACTTGTGTGGAGAAGAGAGCACAGAGGTACTCCTAGAGCGACATAGCAGAGCGAGAAGAGAGCACAGAGGTACTCCTAGAGCGACATAGCAGAGCGAGAAGAGAGCACAGAGGTACTCCTAGAGCGACATAGTGGAGCGAGAACAGAGCACAGAGGTACTCCTAGAGCGACATAGCGGAGCGAGAAGAGAGCACAGAGGTACTCCTAGAGCGACATAGCGGAGCGAGAAGAGAGCACAGAGGTACTCCTAGAGCGACATAGCGGAGCGAGAAGAGAGCACAGAGGTACTCCTAGAGCGACATAGCGGAGCGAGAAGAGAGCACAGAGGTACTCATAGAGCGACATAGCGGAGCGGAGAAAGAGAGCACAGAGGTACTCCTAGAGCGACATAGCGGAGCGAGAAGAGAGCACAGAGGTACTCCTAGAGCGACATAGCGGAGCGAGAAGAGAGCACAGAGGTACTCCTAGAGCGACATAGCGGAGCGAGAACAGAGCACAGAGGTACTCCTAGAGCGACATAGCGGAGCGAGAAGTGAGCACAGAGGTACTCCTAGAGCGACATAGCGGAGCGAGAAGAGAGCAGAGGTACTCCTAGAGCGACATAGTGGAGCGAGAACAGAGCACAGAGGTACTCCTAGAGCGACATAGTGGAGCGAGAACAGAGCACAGAGGTACTCCTAGAGCGACATAGCGGAGCGAGAAGTGAGCACAGAGGTACTCCTAGAGCGACATAGCGGAGCGAGAACAGAGCACAGAGGTACTCCTAGAGCGACATAGCGGAGCGAGAACAGAGCACAGAGGTACTCCTAGAGCGACATAGCGGAGCGAGAACAGAGCACAGAGGTACTCCTAGAGCGACATAGCGGAGCGAGAAGTGAGCACAGAGGTACTCCTAGAGCGACATAGCGGAGCGAGAAGAGAGCACAGAGGTACTCCTAGAGCGACATAGTGGAGCGAGAACAGAGCACAGAGGTACTCCTAGAGCGACATAGCGGAGCGAGAAGTGAGCACAGAGGTACTCCTAGAGCGACATAGCGGAGCGAGAAGAGAGCACAGAGGTACTCCTAGAGCGACATGGTGGAGCGAGAAGAGGAGATAAAGAAACAGAGGGAGCAAAGAGAGAAATCACCAGGAGGAATCTGCCTTTCTGTCACCTGAATATTTCATTCCATGCAATGACACACACACAGACCCAGGAGGTAGCATGCCCCAGAAGCAGAGGGATATAAATAGCTAGAAAGAGGGAAAAGGAGGTGTGTTGCGATTCACACTAACAATTTTTTTTTAAACGGCTCTTAATAATGAGCGGAAATTCCTTGAGGCCAACTCAGTTCTACCTCTATCCATTGAGTCATGCAAGCAGGTCTACTCTCCTCAACACTGTCGACATGACATGTCGCTAGCCTCTGTTATTGTACAACAGAAACAGCCAAAGCATTCAGCTAGATAGGAATACCTTGTTGGCCGCCAAAACCACTTGACTACCAGGTCACTAAATGTGTCCACTTGTTTTCATGGAATTGGGGTTTGGCACAAAGTCTTCAGGGTTTCTGCCTTCACTGTTTTAGGGTGTGACAGTTGGTCAAACTACAGAGGGATAGATAGCTCAGCAAAAGCACTTCACGGCATGGCTCATCAACTTCTATCCACAGCATTGATTTTTATCAGTGCAACAAACAAAACGGAAAAAGGACTGCATTCTGCGGTCAAATGGAGGCAGAGTAGACACTCCATTGGTCAATATCACAGAGACAGGCAAACTCATGTGTCAGGATGAAGGCTAATGTCACAATCTATTTCAACAACGACCCGTAAAACAATAAAATGCTATTTGAAAGAAACACACTGAGCGTCACTCTCCGTTCCATAAAACATTAGAACGGCTTTCAAAAGGGGTGCCACAAAATGTGCAACGCACAGAATTAGCTGCAATCTCACTCTCTTTTACCTCAAAACACATCTATCCCCCTCGGGCATACTAAATACACACACACACACACACACACACACACACAGTCTAACTTTAAACACCTTCGCTTACGTTGCAGGGCTGAGAAGACACCGGCTTGCTCTCAGTACAGCTGGATCTCATCTCCGGTATGCTGTTTGTGTATGGATGAAAGACGCGCCGATCACAGACACACAGTTCCACGCCAGGTGTCCACAATGTCCTGTTTCTACCCACTGTTGCAGAAAGGTACGACTACAAAAGACAACAAAAAAAGTCTCCGGAACACAATGCTACCGTTAAAATGATGTTCAGTTAAAGCTCCTTCAGCCATCTCCTCATGCCATTTGTAGAGAGAGCCTTTATAGTGCTGAGAGGCTCGTTCTGCCGAGAGAACTTTGTGCAGAGTTGTCCGGCTGGAGAGAGACATGCGCTGTGTGTTGGAGGTTGTAAACACCCTAGTCCAGTGCGTGTCGAGGAGAGCGGAGTGAAAGTAATGGCACTGTACTCTCTCTCTCTCTCTACCTCATGTTTCCCTACGCTTCCCTCCTCTCGTCCTTACTTCTCCTCTCCTGGCTGTCACACGATGGTGTGGATCAGCCGGCTTAATTAAGCAGCAGTTTGGCAGCTCTGGAGACCCCATCAGCCCTGGTTCTGCAGGAGCTACTGTAGGGTGGGTGGCTGGCTTTCAAACAACACCATCTCTATCGCTCTTTTTCTCTCTCTCACTTTCACACTCTTTATTTAGCACTTTCACTCTTTCTTTCGCTCTCATTTCGCAAACTTGTTTTTTTCGTCCCACAGTATGTCATTGAACACTGGTCTTTCATTCATCCTTCCTCTCTCTCCTCATTCACCACACTGTTTTCTTATCACATGTTCACTCTTCTTAACTAGCTCCCTCTTCTGTTACACCCCCCTCTCTCTCTTTGCACTCTCCCTCTCTTAAGGCGTCAGGGGAGTGTGTGGGCGGATAGCTGGGATAGGGGAAAAGTCTGGTCATGCTCTCACTTCAAAGGCAAACTCTTTCTTCTACTTGACTTGAGCAGATTAACCTTTTAGGTCCATTCAACATCCACCATCATTCCCTATCCTCTTCCTCCTCATCCTCCACTTCTCCGCCAAATGTCATGACATCCCCCTGTTCCTCTGTCGCTGCTCCCCTCCCTCGCTCATTCCTTCCGCAAATACTGACCTTTTTGATATAATGGAACTGTCCTCGTTTCACCTTCACCTTCTCAGCACACAACTAGCCCAGGAGATTCTCTCCTCTGTTCCCCTTTGTTTCACATGCTGAAAAAGTCACTAAATTAGTTATTAGGTCTTTGGAGACGCAGTGAGATGTCAACGTTGTTGTGGTAAATGACATTTGATTTTCTTGTGTGTTCAGTCAGCCGAAACAACGTCTTCATTAGTTCTGAGCCGTTTATTTTTTGTTGTTGTCTCTGAATGGCTCGCTTAAAACAGCTGCTTCCGTTTCTACGAATTTCAAACAAAAAGGAGCTAAACACCCTGAACTTTTCTCCGATAACAACATCGATAATAATGTCAACTCCGGGAGTAGAATCACCAGAGGCATCGTCAGAGAACGGATCAGCCTCGGAGCCCTCGACAGACGCACCCCGAGAACTCCAGTTCATACTGTGCTGTCTCGCTCTGTTCGGATATTGACCGATAAAACAGAAGCCGTGGGGTTTCACACCCTGGCACGTTGATCAGCACAGACGGAAAAGAGCTGCGCTGTCTGCCTCTCCAACACTGATAAATGTCCATAGAGAGGAACCTGGATCAGATCGGAGCTGCTCAAGGCCCGTATTTATACTGATCTCGGATCAGGTCCCCCCTTGTCCAAGTAAACTTATTAATCTTGATCTAAAAGGAAAAGCTGGTCCTAGATCAGCACTCCAACTCTGAGACGCTTTATAAATACAAACTATGTCACTCCTGAGCCTATAGGCAAAACAATGAGACATGTTATTGGATGGGTTAAAACAATTGATGACTATATCTTTAGCTGTAAACGGTCTAATAAGTCATTATATATAAAGGAGCCATACAGGTCTTCTAATGGAGAGGTCATGAAGGGACGTAGGCTCTACTTTCTTACTTTCAAAAAAAGTGAGGAGAGTGCATCTTAATAAGATAGCAGGCATTGCTAGTGGGGAGAGCGGGATGAGCAGGGTAGTAGCAGCTGGGAAGGAAAGCCCTTGGGAAGAGGGCTTTTTGGCCTGACAAGGAATTGCAATAAAGACAGAGCCAAAATCTAAGACAAAGAAAAGTACTACGAGCCCGCGAGGCTGAAGCAAAAAACATTGGAAAAAATAACCTGAGAAGGGAGCGTGGTTTCAACATGGCTACGCAAAAGACATGTTCCTAGGCCTCTCCGCTTAAGGGTAGATACTTTTATGTTTTAACCTTTTATCTATCAAAACGAGCACACACTTTGCACAGCTCCTGGCTCTAGCAACATTTGGACGGCATTCTCGAATATGCCTGGAACTGGGAAAACCAGATGAAACGTTAAACAAGAGGACGCGACGAAGACTAGCAACAAGATGGCGGATGCTAGCGTTATGGAGATGCTATTCACTATTTGCACAGTAATGGCTACACTACGCTCTAGGGTTGAATGGCGGGAACCCGATTACCGAGCTTTATCATTTTCCTAGGATACATACAGTGGGGAGAACAAGCATTTGATACACTGCCAATTTTGCAGGTTTTCCTACTTACAAAGCATGTAGAGGTCTGTAATTTTTATCATAGGTACACTTCAACTGTGAAAGACGGAATCTGAAACAAAAATTTAAAAATCACATTGTATCATTTTTAAGTAATTAATTTGCATTTTATTGCATGACATAAGTATTTGATACGCCAGAAAAGTTTATATTTGGTACAGAAACCTTTGTTTGCAATTACAGAGATCATACGTTTCCTGTAGTTCTTGACCATGTTTGCACACACTGCAGCAGGGATTTTGGCCCACTCCTCCATGCAGACCTTCTCCAGATCCTTCATGTTTCAGGGCTGTCACTGGGCAATACGGACTTTCAGCTCCCTCCAAAGATTTTCTATTGGGTTCAGGTCTGGAGACTGGCTAGGCCACTCCAGGACCTTGAGATGCTTCTTACGGAGCCACTCCTTAGTTGCCCTGGCTGTGTGTTTCGGGTCATTGTCATGCTGGAAGACCCAGCCACGACCAATCTTCAATGCTCTTACTGAGGGAAGGAGGTTGTTGGCCAAGATCTCGCGATACATGGCCCCATCCATCCTCCCCTCAATACGGTGCAGTCGTCCTGTCCCCTTTGCAGAAAAGCATCCCCAAATAATGATGTTTCCACCTCCATGCTTCACGGTTGGGATGGTGTTCTTGGGGTTGTACTCATCCTTCTTGTTCCTCCAAACACGGCGAGTGGAGTTTAGACCAAAAAGCTATTTTTTTCTCATCAGACCACATGACCTTCCTCCTCTGGATCATCCAGATGGTCATTGGCAAACTTCAGACGGGCCTGGACATGTGCTGGCTTGAGCAGGGGGACCTTGCGTGTACTGTAGGATTTTAATCCATGACGGCGTAGTGGGTTACTAATGGTTTTCTTTGAGACTGTGGTCCCAGCTCTCTTCAGGTCATTGAACTGGTCCTGCCGTGTAGTTCTGGGCTGATCCCTCACCTTCCTATGATCATTGATGCCCCACGAGGTGAGATCTTGCATGGATACCCAGACCGAGGGTGATGGACCGTCATCTTGACCTTCTTCCATTTTCTAATAATTGCGCCAACAGTTGTTGCCTTCTCACCAAGCTGCTTGCCTATTGTCCTGTAGCCCATCCCAGCCTTGTGCAGGTCTACAATTGTATCCCTGATGTCCTTACACTGCTCTCTGGTCTTGGCCATTGTGGAGAGGTTGAAGTCTGTTTGATTGAGTGTGTGGACAGGTGTCTTTTGTACAGGTAACAAGTTCAAACAGGTGCAGTTAATACAGGTAATGAGTGGAGAACAGGAGGACTTCTTAAAGAAAAACTAACAGGTCTGTGAGAGCCGGAATTCTTACTGGTTGGTAGGTGATCAAATACTTATGTCATGCAATGAAATGCAAATTAATTACTTAAAAATCATACAATGTGATTTTCTGGATTTTTGTTTTAGACTCCGTCTCTCACAGTTGAAGTGTACCTATGATAAAAATTACAGACCTCAATGCTTTGTAAGTAGGAAAACCTCGAAAATCGGCAGTGTATCAAATACTTGTTCTCCCCACTGTATATGGCCCGAACACAGACTCCCTCAAATTTATGTCTGACATGACTTTATTATTTAATCAACTCCCTCAAGGGACTTGGGTTTATAGCAGGAGATGTTAACTGTACTGTGGGTAAACTGAATAAATCATCAACTGCTCTAGTCTCGAATCATAGAGCCTGAAATACTCTTAGAAGCATGTGTGATTCATCTGGTTTTAGTAGGCGTTATGGAGAGAGCTACACTACATGGCCAAACCCATTCAAAGTAGTGTATTCGGCTATTTCAGCCACACCCATTGCTGACAGGTGAATAAAAAACATTGGCAGTAGAATGGCCTTTACTGAAGAGCTCAGTGACTTTCAACGTGGCACTGTCATAGGATGGCACCTATCCAACAGGTCAGTCCGTCAAATATCTGCCCTGCTAGAGCTGCCCCAGTCAACTGTACGTGCTGTTATTGTGAAGTGGAAATGTCTAGAAGCAACAATGGCTCAACCGCAAAATGGTAGGCCACACAAGCTCACAGACCAGAACCGGCGAGTGCTGGAGCACGTAGCATGTAAAAATCGTCTGTCCTCGTTTGCAACATTCACTACCAAGTTCCAAACTGCCTCTGGAAGCAACGCCAGCACAATAACTTTGTCGGGAGCTTAATGAATTGGGTTTCCATGGCTGAGCAGCCGCACATGCCAAGCGTGAGCTGGAGTGTTGTAAAGCTCGCCGCCATTGGACTCTGGAGCAGTGGAACCGCGTTTCCTGCAGTGATGAATTATGCTTCACCATCTTGTAGTACGACAGACAAATCTGGGTTTGGCGGATGCCAGGAAAATGCTACCTGCCCGAATGCATGGTTTGGGCTAGACCCCTTAGTTCCAGTGAAAGACAATATTTTTTTTATTCTGAACCAACAGTGGCAGTTAACACAAATGGTAAGCTATCAGAAATAATTCCTATCGGTAGGGGCTGTCGTCAAGGCTGTCCTTTATCTCCTGCTCTGTTCTCATTTGTCATATACAGTAACCCCTGGCTAAGGCAATAAGGTCTAGTAATAACATCAGGGGCGTCTATGTGAGTGACGAAGAGCATAGAATTTAATTATTTGCTGATGATGTGCCTTTATATATGTCTAAACCAGAGACCTCTATCACTGCAGTAATGGACGTCATATATGAATATGGTAACCTGTCAGGGTACAAAATTATTGTGGATATATCCATGGCTTTACCTTTGAATATCCCCTCTACAGTCAAACGATATCTCCATTCCATTCCAAGTCTTAAAGACCTGTTCACTTCAAATTATATGCCTTTGCTCACAAAGATTAAACAGGACCTGGTTAACTGGTCTGCCCTCCCAAACTCTCTTTTTGGCAAGATTAAGGTGGTCAATGCCAAAAATATATAAATATATCTGGAACAATAAGAAACCTAAAACCAAATTGACCAAACTAATTAAGCCTAAGGATTTAGGAGGGGTCTCTGCCAAATCTGCAACTATATTACTGGTCTGCTCAAATCAAGCATATGATTAGTTGGTTCCTAGACAGGCTCAACTCACTTTGGGTTGGGATGGAATCAATAACATGTCACCCAAGACCATTAGCTTCCTTACCATTTATTAATAGCTTTGATAAGATCCAGGCCTTATCTGACAATTTTACAGTACATAATACAATCTTAGCTTGGAAAGATGCAAGGAGACACTTGCAGATTCCAGACCATATACAGTATCACTCTGGTCACCAATGTCCCGTAATCCTGACTTCCCCCCCACACATAAAGAGTAATGGACTTTTGGACTGGAAGATAAAGGGTATTACTGACCTTACGCCTTTATTTACTCAGGACACTCTTAAATCGTTCCAACAAATAAAAACGGATTTTGACTTACCTACTGTAACAAATACTTTTTTTTAAGTACCTACAATTTAGACACTTCATAGAGGGTCAGAAGAAAGTGGATAAACTACATTTTCAAATGACTGAAGTTGAAAAAACGAGTTGACGAATCTTACTGTTCGGAGAGGTTTAATCTCCAATTGATATTCCATTTTATTGAACAGAAGTGTCACCCTATGATGCATTGAGACATGTTTGGGAGAGACATTGGACATGTGTTCGGTGAGGAAGACTGGACTTCGATCTGCAAAAGGGTCTACCCCAAATGCACCCCCATAAGCATACAATAACTACATTTTACCTGTCCCCCACATAATGTTTTCTGATGCATCACTGTAGCAGAATCCACTCCTGTTGGTATTATATTAATTTACACATCCAAAAGATCTTAGGTAGACAAATTTGCTCTTTGACTCAATTTATATTTACTCAACTTTGATTGTAACGTTGTGTTTGACCCTGACTCTGAACGTCTGTTCAATACCCTTGTTAACTTATCCAAAAAATTTATATTGTTATTGTGGTCCACACCATCTGCTATTCTACCCCTAGAGAAACTTACCTTTGATTTACACCAGAAATCTGATCCATTTTGAAAAATCTGATCTCCATTGTGATCCTATGTAGATAACCTCCCATAAATGCCCCATATTATAATTGTCGCGTTTGATTTTATGACCAACATTTTGGATAATGTTTTACTGTATCCTTATTCCTTTTATTGTACCTAGTCTGTGTGGTGCACTTTGCTTGGCCGTCTATGTAACCCGTTAAGATAAAATACAATTCTAATAAAGATAATTACAAAAGAAAATCACCTAAGAAAACCATCCAGACAGAGAGTGAATGCGCGCACTCAACGCACACATCTCTCTTCACCCATCTAGCTCCATCTTCTCTCCAAAATTACAGTACCCCAGCAGATCTTCCATCCTCACACCCTTACTCGTCTGCCTCACAACAACAACAAAAATATACGTTCTGTTTTGCAGTATATGTATTAGACTGACCTTTTTTAAGCTGCATTATTGGTCAGCGTGTCAGGCCAAATACAACATCTAAAAACACCAACACGCTTGCCACTTCTTCTTCCCAAGGGCCTTCCTTCCCAGCTGCTACTACCCCGCTCATCCCCCTCTCCCCACTAGCAATGCCTGCTATCCTAAGATACACTCTCCTCTCAGTCTCCATTCTCCACAGGCAGCAGCCCTGTCAAGACCACGGGTCCAAGCTGCCAATGCATCCGTAATCAAATCAAATAAGATTTGATTTGAAGCTGCAACCTCAAACAGCACAGGCTGCTACCCAACCGAAACAGACCGAGTGCATACAGAACAGCCAAAAAACAAATGCACAGGGACAATGTTACTTGCAAAATGTATGTATTTGAAATCTAGGCCATACTAATCTAACAGATCCAACGCCAAGACTAGAATGAGATCTACAATGATTACGGATGCATTGACTGCATCAAAGCCCATATAAATTGGGCTAGCTAGTATCAGACCAAGTAGAGCTGGGAGCAAGGCCTAGCTTCTTCATTTATAAATAATCATGAGGGGTTTCATCAGGGAGGCATTTCATGAGGGGACCTTTTCTCATACACACACAATTGTTTGACTAAACATATGCGTGCGCACACACAGACAGAGAGAGACAGAGAGAGAGACAGAGAGCTCAAAGACATTACACTGGACTGAATAGCATTTTCTTACAGTGCATCATTCGTTTCTCCCAATGTCACAATTCAAATTAATGTGGCCGAAAGTTTGGGATAATGATTTTAGACTAGATTTTCTCATCAACATGATTATTTTTCTTAACCTTATGTGCTGCTCTGTGGTTCTCATTGGAATCACACAACTCATCATGACAAGTACGATGACAGAGTTCAGGGCCCTGTACAGGTCATGGCAGCTGAACTGACAATGAGTCAATTGTTTCCATTTCTCCCACACAACTATATGTTCTGTCTCAGACAAGCCAACAGTTACATAAGGTTATAGTTTCACATTTTGACATTTCCAAAGTCCTAGTTGCTCTGATGTAAAAACCTGAATAAAGCCACACAAGAAGGATTAATTAATACATAACGATCACATTTTACAGCACACACTTGTACAAGCACCCCATATTCGAACAACAACTCCTAGCTAGAGGATTAGCGTAGAAACATCACACCCTCAACCCCCTTTGAAAACACAGGGCTGTCAAAACACAGTACAGAACCAAACCTTTCTCTTTTCTCTCAGAAGACACAGACAAATATGGACAGAAATCTCAAAATCAGAGACAGACAAAGTGGGTTGTGAGCCCTCTGAAGTCTCTGAGCCGTCTCAGCCAAAGTAATGAGCATTCTAAACACAGAGCGGGAGATGGTGCCGGAGCTTTGAAGTGAGACAACTTTGAGGAAGTGTTTCTAATTGTCAGGTGTCCTATTAGGTCTCGGTGACGAGGAGCATTGAGAGAGTTTTAATAAGGGAGTGTAGATAAAGCACTCAGGATGAGTCACAGGTGGATCCCTCTACCCGTCCACCTGTCTGAAAGACGATAGAGGGAAGCGGCTGATGAAGAGGCTGTGACGTGCTGTGCTGTTTTCTGACAGGGATCTTGCTTACGGGGATACAGTTGCTTTTTTTTCCCCCTCACCGAAATTAAAACCGATTAAGGCTGTTTATTTTACTCCCATAATGACGGTATATACTGTATTACCATGACAACTACGCAGTGAATGTTGTTTCAGATATGACATCTCACGCTTGTACTTGGCAGTATCCATTCACTCACATCATCTTTTGCTACCCTCTACTGGAGAGGAATGATCACTGAATGTATTTGAGTGTGTATAGGTCCAAGTGCAATGTGCGAGGGATGTGTGGGTAGGTGTAGGTTGGTGAATGTAATAAGCCTGTCAAATGCATGTACCAAAGCCAATGTCTGCCTCAATGTATTTAGTTGAATGTTTTATCTTATACCCTGTGGGTTCCAAGTCTATAAAGGGGAAGATCATCCAAAAACACTTCTGGTCCCTTTATAAACACTTTCCCGAACGTTAGTCAGTACCCCAGACAGTGTTTAGGTCCATTGCTTGAGTATTTCGATTTCTGTATTTTATAACAAAATGAGAAATTTCTGAAATGACCTCAAATGCATTAAAAATTATAGCCGTGTTTGAATACCCATACTAACATACTGTATACTACATACTTAATGAGTATATACTACATACTATTAGTTCATTTTACTGTAAACGAACGGTTTCCTTTCAGTTGAGCTTACTAGTGCTTCGTCTGTCTACCCAGAGTTGATGCTGTTGCTATGCAACATCTTGCTAGCATAACAAATGACTAGCTATACATTTTGTGACTTGGGGTGTGCTCATAAATTAAATCTGGAATGGCAGAGTGCGCTCAGAGTGGGGCATTTAGCTCTCGGGGGTTCAGAGTGCACACTTGACGCCCTGGCCGAGGAGTAGGGTTGATTCGAGCATTCTGACCTTAAAACGGCAGTAAAGCACCCAAGCTAACTAGGTAACGTTGGCTAGCTTGCTAGCTCCTTCCAGACACAAATGAGAGAACAACTCAATATGACTATTTTACTCACCCTAGCAGAGCTGGTTAGGCAGTTTTCATGTTCTCCAAAGCGTTTGTGACTGTAACTGTGGTGCTGGCAACAATTTAATTATGCTTTTTTGCCGACGTTTCCTGACACCGGCCATATTCAATGGGTGTTGAGAGTTAGTTATTCTGCGCTCTGGTCTGGTACACTCAAGAGACAAGAGTGCTCTGAAATTTTTACGAAAGCACCCGAATGTCCATTGAGAACGCACAAAGACTATGCCACTTAGCTACACTAAGAATGACGGTAATAATCTGGTCAATAAACATTGGGAAGTTAGTTAGATAGCATAGTTAATATACTGGCGGGTTTGGTGTGTTAGGTAGCTAGCTAGCATACTGGTGTAATGATATGCTATGTTGTTCGTAAGGATAGCGTAGTTAACAAATTGTCAGCCAACATAATGTGTAAGGCAACTTATTTGAAAAGTTATTACTTTGTTACATTGCTCAACATTTTCTTAACATTTGTCATAATTATTGGCTGCATATTTCCCGTCATTTTCTTCAAATCTGAAAACGACGTGAAGCCATGGCCATTTTCTGAAGATTTGCATTATGGGCCCTAAAAGCACAGAAATAGTGTCCACTGTTTGTATCAAATATTATTATAACTAATTAAACCAAGATAGACCACATCCTGTCATTTCCAATGGGAACAGATGACTCATAGTGGGCAGAACAATCAAGGAGGTGTGCAGAGCCAAGTACGAGTTAGCGAGATCCTATTGGCCCTGCATATTTCCGATATGGAACACCTACTCGGTGAAACGCGCGTGTGCAATAACTCAATTCGACTTTGCACTCCTAAACTTACGCGATTTAAAAAATAAATGAAAAACTCTGGCAAAGGCTAAAGTCTACAAAACTAAAGTCCACTCTGTTCATAACAGATTTTAGTTCTGGGAACAGAAAACTGTATTGAGATCAAATGCTTCATCGATGAGAACATTTGCAGAATGTCGGCCAAAATCAATCTTCTCCCACTGCTCGCCAGTGGGCTTCCTCTCACTACCATATTTGTTAGTGAGTGGAAAGGCCAAGCGGATGCTTCATATTTATTTATACACCCAGTGAAGTATAAATCAGACACGAGGGGGGGGTATATGACCAACATACCATGACTAAAGGATATTCTTAGGCACGACGCATCGCGGATATAATATGCTATTACAAACTGGTTACCAACGTTAATTAGAGCAGTAAAAAGAAATGTTTTGTCATACCCGTGGTAGACGGTCTGATATATCACGGCTGTTAGCCAATCAGCATTCAGGGCTCGACACACCCAGTTTATAATTCGTATTTTGGCAAATGTAGTACGACATCCGGGATCTTTTGGCATACTAACTACATCCATACTATAACCAATATACAGTACTATATATTCATTTGACGTCACATATAGTAGGGTTAGTGTGGTTAGTATGAGCATTCGAACACAGCTTATGTGTACTTATCGTTACATAAGCAACAATTGGTGTCTCCGGATTGAAATGGCAAATAAATGTGCTTTTTAATGTGAATTTTTTTTATTTTTAAGAAAGACATGGGCTGTGTTCTGAGACCAATACTAACAACACTAACCATACTATTTGTAACATAAAATGAAAGTAATCTAACTAACAATTCCAAAAAAAAACTGTCATACACAGTGTAAGGGGATAAAGAATATGTACATAAGGATATATGAATGAGTGATGGGACAGAGCAGCATAGGCAAGATACAGTAGATGATATCGAGTACAGTATATACATATGAGATAAGTATGTAAACCAAGTGGCATAGTTAAAGTGGCTAGTGATACATGTATTACATAAGGATGCAGTCGATGATATAGAGTACAGTATCAACGTATGCATATGAGATGAACAATGTAGGGTAAGTAACATTATATAAGGTAGCATTGTTTAAAGTGGCTAGTGATATATTTACATCATTTCCCATCAATTCCCATGATTAAAGTGGCTGGAGTAGAGTCAGTGTCATTGACAGTGTGTTGGCAGTAGCCACTCAATGTTAGTGGTGGCTGTTTAACAGTCTGATGGCCTTGAGATAGAAGCTGTTTTTCAGTCTCTCGGTCCCAGCTTTGATGCACCTGTACTGACCTCGCCTTCTGGATGGCAGCGGGGTGAACAGGCAGTGGCTCGGGTGGTTGATGTCCTTGATGATCTTTATGGCCTTCCTGTAGCATCGGGTGGTGTAGGTGTCCTGGAGGGCAGGTAGTTTGCCCCCGGTGATGCGTTGTGCAGACCTCACTACCCTCTGGAGAGCCTTACGGTTGAGGGCGGTGCAGTTGCCATACCAGGCGGTGATACAGCCCGCCAGGATGCTCTCGATTGTGCATCTGTAGAAGTTTGTGAGTGCTTTTGGTGACAAGCCGAATTTCTTCAGCCTCCTGAGGTTGAAGAGGCGCTGCTGCGCCTTCCTCACGATGCTGTCTGTGTGAGTGGACCAATTCAGTTTGTCTGTGATGTGTATGCCGAGGAACTTAAAACTTGCTACCCTCTCCACTACTGTTCCATCGATGTGGATGGGGGTGTTCCCTCTGCTGTTTCCTGAAGTCCACAATCATCTCCTTAGTTTTGTTGACGTTGAGTGTGAGGTTATTTTCCTGACACCACACTCCGAGGGCCCTCACCTCCTCCCTGTAGGCCGTCTCGTCGTTGTTGGTAATCAAGCCTACCACTGTTGTGTCGTCCGCAAACTTGATGATTGAGTGGCGGTAAGCAAATTGGAGTGGGTCAAGGGTGTCAGGTAGGGTGGAGGTGATATGGTCCTTGACTAGTCTCTCAAAGCACTTCATGATGACGGATGTGAGTGCTACGGGCGGTAGTCGTTTAGCTCAGTTACCTTAGCTTTCTTGGGAACAGGAACAATGGTGGCCCTCTTGAAGCATGTGGGAACAGCAGACTGGTATAGGGATTGATTGAATATGTCCGTAAACACACCGGCCAGCTGGTCTGCGCATGCTCTGAGGGCGCGGCTGGGGATGCCGTCTGGGCCTGCAGCCTTGCGAGGGTTAACACGTTTAAATGTCTTACTCACTTCGGCTGCAGTGAAGGAGAGACCGCATGTTTCCGTTGCAGGCCGTGTCAGTGGCACTGTATTGTCCTCAAAGCGGGCAAAGAAGTTATTTAGTCTGCCTGGGAGCAAGACATCCTGGTCCGTGACTGGGCTGGGTTTCTTCCTGTAGTCCGTGATTGACTGTAGACCCTGCCACATACCTCTTGTGTCTGCCGTTGAATTGAGATTCTACTTTGTCTCTGTACTGGCGCTTAGCTTGTTTGATAGCCTTGCGGAGGGAATAGCTGCACTGTTTGTATTCAGCCATGTTACCAGACACCTTGCCCTGATTAAAAGCAGTGGTTCGTTAGCTTGTGTGCTTGACTGCAGTGCCGTTGTGATGGTCAGAACGCTCGGATCAACCCTACCCCTCGGCCAGTGTTCACGCTGATAGCACCGAGAGGGGAAACACAGAATTTACGAATGACAATCTGACACAGTCAATTGCTTTCATTCAGTAGGCCATTGCAAAACAATTACCAGTAGATCATTTGTAGAAAAGGTGACAGTGTTGATCACAAAGTCATTGTATTATCCTCATATTTCTCAACCGTAGGCTAGCTAACGACTAACGTCAGATGGATATACGGATATTCTTCAAGAGAGTAGTGCCAGCAGGTCTGCTGGAGGCCAGTCCGGTGAGAAATTAAGATTTTACCAGTTCAAACAAACAAATTCAAACTTACTGATGAATGAGTATACTAGCAATACATGTCAAAACACAGCAGGCAAGGAGGGAAAGAAGCTGGAGGCTGACAGGGCTGAGGGAGCTTGTCTGATGAAGGTCGGTGATAAGAAAAGCTAGTAGATGTTTAAGCTTTCAGTTAAATTTGATTTTCAGTTCAATTTTGATAGGCATAAATAAATTATCTTCATGTATGTTAGTATGGGTATTTGAACACAGCTCGAACACAGCTCTACTTTGCGCTAGTGCAAATGTCTTCCATTAGGCTAGCACAAAGGTCTTCCACTAAGCTACCTGGGGCAGCAGGTAGCCTAGTGGTTAGAGCATTGGGACAGTAACCGAAAGGTTGCTGGATTGAATCCCCGAGCTGACAAGGTAAAAATCTGTTGTTCTGCCCCTGAACAGTTAACCCACTGTTCCCCAGTAGGCCGTCATTGTAAATAAGAATTTGTTCTTGCCTAGCTAAAAGAATTATCCATATTGTCTGTAATGCGTTGATACTCTTGTTCGTGGATCTAAGATTGATAATTACGAAGGAGTGTCTTTACTATTGATCTTCAAGAAAGGATGACAGGAAGTAAACAAAGAGATAGCTAGCACTAGTAGCTAGGCTAGCGGTTAGTAGTGGTTTCCGATCTCTAAAGTAAAGTAGTAGTTAAATAGTATTTCATTTATATATTCTGAAAACTCTGATCAATCTTTTTGATTACAGAGCCCTGTCCAGATCAATTTGGACTGCAAATACATGTGTTGTTCAGCCATTATCCATGTTTCAAAGTTACAGCAAAATACAGTGGAGTTTCTTTGCCTCTCTGGTATAAGGAATTGATTGAAATAGCTGTCATTATTCCTCTACTAGCAGTCTACTCTGTATACAGACTAGTGATGCAGGGGCTATTGTAGTATACCTGTCCGGGATTGCAATGGGTATTGGAAATGCTTAAACCCACCTGATTTCTGCAAACACAAGCACTTTCACTCACGTTTTTCCCCTGCACACTCTGGCCCACTGCCAGACGATGAGATGCTTTCTCTTTCAGACCACTTAAAGAACTGATGTCAAATGCCATGCTTGTACTGCTTCTGTGTTCCTGAAGGACACGGATGAACAAGTCATCTGATGCTGCTCTAAAACAAAGAATAAGCATAGAGTCAAATGTTTACAGAAACTCCAAGAGCTATCCATTTAACCTTGGCTTGTGTATGTATGGGGTTACAAAGGCAATGCCACAGACTAGTCAAGGTCTGAAAGGACTAAAGATGAATACTGCATGGTCCCTCTGTAAATCTCTGTGCATTTAAGAGCCATCAAACCACATCTGCTGTGACACAGTCATGTATATGTCCTACAGTAGGCCATGGTATAGCCTGTGTTGAGTATGGCTGCCATAGAGTAAAAAGAACCTCAGCCAAGATGCTGTGGCTACGTTATATTTCAATGCCACCAGGTGGCAGGCTTGACACCAGCTCCTTCTGACAAGTTTATTCCTGCAGTTCTGACAAGCACATTTACCCTGTCATTCATTATATTCACCACATCTATCCGCCACCTCTATCATCTCAACTACTGAAATTCACTATATTTCAATGGCCCAAAAAAGAAAGAAAAAAAGAAAAAAAAACACTTGAGATGAATCCTTTCCTCATATCTCAATCTCATTCTCTCCTTACTAAGGCAGGTGCAGAAGCTCTGTCTTCCATGATTGGGGCGAGAATGATGAAGAGCGAATATATGAGGGTGTCAGCTATCATTAGAAGATAAAAGTCTGTGTCAAGCTGGGCTAATGAGCCTTGGCAGTTAGCTCCATCTCCTGTCTGCCCTCTTCCTCGACAGGCCACTCCAGTACTAGACCCGCTAATGAAATTCTGATTTCATATTTCAGAAAAAAGGGGTATTGGAGGAGTAGCTAGCTGCTAGTCTAGACACACAGTCTGGTTAAATTAGCAGAAAGTTGCAAGCTGTGATTGTTCTTGGTGGATTTCTGTGACCTACTGTATGAGTACATGTAGATATATAGACAAAGACTCTAGAGATGCAGTCTAGTCTAGATACACAGGACCGAAAGTCTTGACCCATGAACTCTCATGAAATATTTACTTTGGAGGTCGACCGATTAATCGACTTGGCCGATTTAATTAGGGCCGATTTCAAGTTTTCATAACAATCAGTAATCTGCCTTTTTGGACACCGATTATGGCCGATTACATTGCAATCCACGAGGAGACTGCGTGGCAGGCTGACCACCTGTTACGCAAGTGCAGCATCAAAATAATCTTGTGGCTGCAAGGAGCCAAGGTAAGTTGCTAGCTAGCATTAAACTTGTCTTTAAAAAAAACAATCTTCACATAATCACTAGTTAACTACACATGGTTGATGATATTAGGTTAACTAGCTTGTTTTGCGTTGCATATAATCAATGCGGTGCCTGTTGATTTATGATCGAATCACAGCCTACTTCAACTTCGCCAAACGGGTGATGATTTAACAAAAACGCATTCGTGGAAAGAGCACAATCGTTGCACAAATGTACCTAAGTATAAACATCAATGCCTTTCTTAAAATCGATACACAAGTATAATTTTTTTAACCTGCATATGTAGTTAATATTGCCTGCTAACATGAATTTATTTTAACTAGGGAAATTGTGTCACTCCTCTTGCGTTCAGTGCAAGCAGTCAGGGTATATGCAGCAGTTTGGGCCGCCTGGCTCGTTGCGAACTTTGTGAAGATCGTAATTAATTTGCCAGAATTGTACATAATTATGACATAACATTGAAGGTTGTGCAATGTAACAGCAATATTTAGACTTAGGGTTGCCACCCGTTCGATTAAATACGAAAAGGTTCTGTATTTCACTGAAAGAATAAACGTTTTGTTTTCGAAATTATAGTTTCCGGATTTGATCATATTGATCATATTAATGACCAAAGGTTAGTATTTCTGTCTGTTTATTATAATTAAGTATATGATTTGATACTGAACGGTGGTAGGCAGCAGCAGCCCCATAAGCATTCATTCAAACAGCACTTTACTGCGTTTGCCAGCAGCTCATAGCAATGCTTGATAAACTCCCGAGATTAGGCTGGCATTACTAAAGTGCCTATAAGAACATCCAATAGTCACAGGTATATGAAATACAAATGGTATAGAGAGAAATAGTCCTATAATAACTACAACCTAAAACTTCTTAACTGGGAATATTGAAGACTCATGTTAAAAGGAACCACCAGCTTGTTCTGAGCAAGCAGCTTATACGTTAGCTTTCTTACATGGCACATATTGTACTTTTACTTTCTTCACTAACACTGTGTTTTTGCATTATTTAAACCAAATTGAACATGTTTCATTATTTGAGACTACCTTTATTTTATTTCTGTATTATATTACGTTAAAATAAGTGTTCATTATTCATTTCAGTATTGTTACAATTGTCATTATTACAAATATATATATATATATATATACACACAGTGGGGCAAAAAAGTATTTAGTCAGCCACCAATTGTGCAAGTTCTCCCACTTAAAAAGATGAGAAAGGCCTGTAATTTTCATCATAGGTACACTTCAACAAAAAATCCAGAAAATCACATTGTAGGATTTTTTAATGAATTTATTTGCAAATTATGGCTATTTAGTCACTTTTAGCAATAGTCCACAGAAAAATATGCAGATGATTATCCCCCCCCTCCATCATCCCCAAAAAGCACTTGTGTCGAGTAACTGCCATCAAACACCAATTCTGACCACTCAATTGAAATCCTCGATAAATCACAGTTATAAGGGATATGATCATAGGGAAGCCAAAATAACAGCATGGAAGCCCTAAGCCAAATGAGAGAGTCCAGATGAGACTGGCACCAGCACACATACTGTAAGGGTTGATTTGTCCTGTCAACACACACCAAGTCAACTGACCATGTCAAACATCCCTATTGATTTATCTAACATCCTCTGCAAAATGAGACAATGTGTGGAAATGACATCAGACGTAGCTCAATTGGCAAATGGAATGACATCAAAGTACATACACTACATGACCAAAAGTATGTGGATACCTGCTTGTCGAACATCTCATTCCAAAATCAATGGCAGTAACATGGAGTTGTTCCCCCTTTGCTGCTACAACAGCCTCCACTCTTCAAGGAAGGCTTTCCACTAGATGTTGGAACATTGCTGCGGGGACTTGCTTCCATTCATCCACAAGAGCATTAGTGAACTAATGTTGGGCGATTGGCACTATACATTGGGGCAGGTAGCATTCTCCTGGCATACGCCAAACCCAGATTCATCCGTCGGACTGCCAGATGCTGAAACCTGATGCATCCCTCCAGAGAACGTGTTTCCGCTGCTCCAAAGTCCAATGGTGGCAAGCTTTATACCAGTCCAGACAACGCTTAGCAGTGTGTATGGTGATCTTAGGCTTGTATCCGGCTGCTCGGCCATGGAAACCCATTTCATGAAGCTCCAGACAAACAGTTATTGTGCTGACGTGTGGCATCCAGAGGCCGTTTGGAAAATCAGTAGTGAGTGTTGCAACCGAGGCCAGACGATTTTACGCGATACGCGTTTCAGCACTTGACCATCCCAATTTGTGAGCTTGTGTAACCTACCACTTCGTGGCTGAGCCGTTGTTTCTCCTAGACGTTTCGACATCACAATAATATCACCTACAGTTGACCAGGGCAGAATTTTGATTAACTGACTTGTTGGAAAGGTGGCATACTATGACGGTGCCACGTTGAAAGTCACTGAGCCCATAAGTAAGGCCATTCTACTGCCAATGTTTGTCAGTGGAGATGGCTGTGTGCCGATTTTAAACACAAGTCAGCATTGGGTGCTGAAATAGCCAAATCTACTAATTTGAAGGGGTGTCCACATACTTTAGTATATATACCTACATTTGTAGGCCTTGTACAGTTGAGTTGGAAGTTTACATACACCTTAGCCAACTACATTTAAACTCAGTTTTTCACAAATCCTGACATTTAATCCTAGTAAAAATTCCCTGTTTTAGGTCAGTTAGGATCACCACTTTATTTTAAGAATGTGAAATGTCAGAATAATAGTAGAGAGAATGATTTATTTCAGCTTTTATTTATTTAATCACATTCCCATTTACATACACTCAATTAGTATTTGGTAGCATTGCCTTTAAATTGTTTAACTTGGGTCAAACGTTTCAGGTAGCCTTCCACAAGCTTCCCACAATAACTTGGTTGAATTTTGTCCCATTCCTCCTGACAGAGCTGGCGTAACTGAGCCAGGTTTGAAGGCCACCTTGCTCGCACACACTTTTTCCGTTCTGCCCACAAATTTTCTATAGGATTGAGGTCAAGGGCTTTGTGATGACCACTCCAATACCTTGACTGTGGTCCTTAAGCCATTTTGCCACAACTTTGGAAGTATGCTTGGGGTCATTGTCCATTTGGAAGACCCATTTGCGAACAAGCTTTAACTTTCTGACTCATGTCTTGAGATGTTGCTTCAATATATCCACATAATTTCCCTACCTCATGATGCCATCTATTTTGTGAAGTGCACCAGTCCCATCTTTTTCCCCATGTGCAGTTGCACACCGTAGTCTGGCTTTTTTATGGCGGTTTGGAGCAGTTGCTTCTTCCTTGATGAGCGGCCTTTCAGGGTATGTCAATATAGGACTCGTTTTTACTGTGGATATAGATACTTTTGTACCTGTTTCCTCCAGCATCTTCACAAGGTCCTTTGCTGTTGCTCTGTGATTGATTTGCACTTTGCGCACAAAAGTATGTTCATGTCTAGGAGACAGAACGCATCTCCTTCCTGAGCGGTATGATGGCTGCGTGGTCCCATGGTGTTTATACTTGCGTACTATTGTTTGTACAGATGAACGTGGTACCTTCAGGCGTTTGGAAATTGCTCTGAAGGATGAACCAGACTTGTGGAGGTCTACAATTCATTTTCTGAGGACTTGGCTTATTTCTTTTGATTTTCCTATTATGTCAAGCAAAGAGGCACTGAGTTTGAAGGTAGGCCTTGAAATACATCCACAAGTACACTTCCAATTGACTCAAATGATGTCAATTAGCCTATCAGAAGCTTCTAAAGCCAGGACATCATTTTCTGGAATGTTCCAAGCTGTTTAAAGGCACAGTCAACTTAGTGTATGTAAACTTCTGACCCACTGGAATTGTGATACAGTGAAATAATCTGTCTGTAAACAATTGTTGAAAAAAATACTTGTGTCATGCACAAAGTAGATGTCCTAACCGACTTGCCAAAACTATAGTTTATTAACAAGAAATTTGTGGAGTGGTTGAAAAACGAGTTTTAATGACTCCAACCTAAGCGTCTGTAAACTTCTGACTTCAACTGTATATATATATATATATATATATATATATTTTTTTTTAAACAGTTGTCACAATTTAAAATTAGATTGGCTTTTGGCCCAATATAATTGCCTTAAACATTTTACTCAGTCCTATTATCGATGTTTTACAAAGAAAAAGTACAGAGAATCCATCTTTCCTAAATGTTACCACCGAGCCACATTCAGCGATTACACCATAGAGCCACATCAATCATTCTAAATTACAAGTCTGGTTTATAATACCTGCTGTAACCTCATGGTGGTTACCCCCCTGCATTCAACCCCATTGTGTAATCTGATAGAGAGGATGTGCTGACATGGGGTGTTTAATTAATCTAGCCTTGCGTGTCACCTGATCCCGTGAGCTTACATTAAACGCTGCACGGATATGATAGCACAACGGTAATCATGAGGCTGGAATTAATCTGTAATGACAAGAATTTATGACAAAGTAATGTTAGCATTTTTACATTTGAGAGGGTTATTATGATCTAGCATGACAGCTAATATGTTAGAGGAGGCAATCTTAGCAATAATCTCATTCTGAATGTAAATGATCATTAAACTGTGATGATGGAATAACAAGATGTCAAAATCAAAGTTCAATGCGACTCAAACGACAGAGCGATTTCTTTGACATTGTAACTCCACTGTTCTATTAGATATTCATTTTTCCTGACCAGGAAATAGCCCTCACTTTGTGCCCCCTCTTCCACCCTATGCTTGCACACACGCACGCATAACCCCCCCCAAAACACACACACTAACCTGGCTGTCTATCATTGATACAGTCTAGACACAATTCAGTCATACCATGTAGCATTTTAACCCAGCATTTATAAAGCATCCTCCTGGGATCTACTCAATTCTAATTCAACTCCTTACTCGGTGACCCACTTATTTGACAGCAGCACTGTTAACATTTTCAGAAGCCTTGAGTGCCTACACCCCTCTGAGCAACAGTCATGGCAATGGAATTTCACAACAGAGGCTAAATGCAATCGCATCATCATGAGTCTTGGTTTTCATGGCCATTTCATCTTTTCATTGTTAGTACCATGTGCAGGGAAATGCTTCTAAGCAGTAAATGTGATTACATACTGTAGCTTTTGTAACCAAGCCAAATAATCTGCTCCTACCTTTGTATATTACATATAAATGTTCAATAAGTGCCTTTCATTTGCATCACGCAAACTGCCTTTTTTGTAGTTTTTAAAATGCTCTATGCACAGATATGCACAGCCATCATACCACAAAAGCTCAGCATTTAACACCATAGTACCCTCCAAACTCGTCATTAAACTCGAGACCCTGGGTCTCGACCCCGCCCTGTGCAACTAGGTCCTGGACTTTCTGACGTGCCATCCCCAGGTGGTGAAGGTAGGAAACAACATCTCCACCCCGCTGATCCTCAACATTGGGGCCCCACAAGGGTGTATTCTCAGCCCTCTCCTGTACTCCTTGTTCACCCATGACTGCGTGGCCATGCACGCCTCCAACTCAATCATCAAGTTTGCAGATGACACTACAGTGGTAGGCTTGATTACCAACAACGAAGAGACGGCCTACAGGGAGGAGGTGAGGGCACTGAGACTGTGGTGTCAGGAAAATAACCTCTCACTCAACGTCAACAAAACATAGGAGATGATCGAGGACTTCAGGAAACAGCAGAGGGAGCACCCCCCTATCCACATCGAGGGGACAGTAGTGGAGAAGGTGGAACGTTTAAGTTCCTCGGCGTACACATCACAGACAAAGTGAAATGGTCCACCCACACAGACAGCGTGGTGAAGGCGCAGCAGAGCCTCAGGAGACTGAAGAAATTTGGCTTGTCACCTAAAACACTCAAACTTTTACAGATGCACAATCGAGAGAATCCTGTCGGGCTGCATCACCGCCTGGTACGGCAACTGCACCGCCCTCAACCGCAAGGCTCTCCAGAGAGTAGTGCGGTCTGCACAACGCATCACCGGGGGCAAACTACCTGCCCTCCAGGACACCTACAGCACCCGATGTCACAGGAAGGCCAAAAAGATCATCAAGGACAACAACCACCCGACCCACTGCCTGTTCACCCCGCTATCATCAAAGCTGGGACCGAGAGACTGAAAAACAGCTTCTATCTCAAGGCCATCAGACTGTTAAACAGCCACTACTAACATAAAGACGCTGCGGCCAACATACAGACTCAAATCTCAGCACACTTTAATAAATGGATTAATGAAGGTATCACTAGTCACTTTAATAATGTTTACATATTCTACATTACTCATCTCATATGTATATACTCTATACCATCTACCGCATCTTGCCATCGCCCATCCTTATATTTATATGTACATATTTGTATTCATCTCTTTACATTTGTGTGTATAAGGTAGTTGTTGTGAATTTTGTTAGACATTACTGCATTGTCGGAACTAGAAGCACTTGCATTTCGCTACACTCGCATTAACATCTGCTAACCATGTGTATGTGACCAATAAAATGTCATTTGATTTGAATCAACAGTAGGTTGCATACTCAACTGCTGTACATACTAAAGTCAACTTATGAATACAGATATGCAGAGCAATTAAACATCATTTTAATTAGGCCTGAAGAACTGCACTAGACTTATGTGCACTGAAAATAGACCATCATCGTAAAGTAATACGAGCACATCTGATATGCAAATGATGTGCAGTAATGTGTGAAGATAGAAGTCAAACAAAACATGTACCATGACTGTCCTGTGAGGATCAAGATGGGTCGGATCAGCTTTGCAATGGATGACTTTGGCCAGACCCCCTCTCGCCCGCAGAGGGGAGGAGAAGGGTGCTGGTGGGGGCGGGGGGTTGACAGTTCACACCCTGTTGTAAATCAATGATTAGAACATTCAGCTATCTTCCTCTCCAAATTCACACAGGAATGTGCCTTTGTCTACACAGACATTTTTCAGCTGAAACTAACACGTTCTAAAGCAAATACTGGAACAATATTTCTAACATAGAACGTAGGGAACGGTCAGTTGCGATCTAAAGAATAATAATGTAATTTAGGGTTGTTAGGTCACTAGGGTAACAAAGGGTTCAATGGCGATCAAATCATAGCAGAGCTTCTAGAGAGCATCGGTCTAAGAGAAGTACATAAGCGCCAAAAATTTGAGAAAGAGGAATAAGAAGTCACCATGACTGGTCATGGAATTGCCGGAGAACAGCGCCGCCGAAATTAGCACCATTAGCGAGGACGTGTAAACGGTCAATTTGCCCCCGCTCTCACTCAAGAACCTATCCAGGGGCCGCTCGATCAAGAAACAAGTCCCCGGGCTTTGACTATAGACTCAGATACAAATGTTACAACGCACAAGGTAAACTACATCACAACAGCCAATTCCAATCAAACTCCGATAAGTCGATCCGTTTTCACCATGAACACGAATGACATCAGACCATTGCTAACAATCACTCCACTTTGTGGGGAATATGACCACAACTCAGAGGTATGGCAACTCAGAGGCCATACCTCAAAACAATCCTTGACGATTGCTTAACCTGTGATGCACTAATTGATTCGGGCTCGACAATATCGCTCATCTCTCAAACGTTATTCAATGATCTCAAAAGGGCTGGGAATCCAGCTAAACGTTGGTTAAAAACATAACGATGCGACACTAAAATTTGTGGTTTCACTCAGACTACCTTGCCTCTCACAACACGATTCATGCAGAAACTACACTTCCAAGACGTATCGCTTGTTCACCCCGTGTATGTTACCAACCTCGACATTGAACACCAGCTACTCAGAGCAGACTTGATGGATCGTTTGGTCCCACTGATGGATTGGAAAAACAACCAATTGTGGTCACAGGTACCAGTGTCTTCTCCACTGACCACACTGTATTCTCCAAACACTGGCTGCAACAGTCAAGGAGTACCTGTCGACAGGACCCCTTGGGAAACAAACGTCTCGACACCTCTTGATGCAGATTCTGACTCAAGCTGATTTTACAATATCTCATCACATTCGCTCTAGGCGACCAATTTTGATAGCCTTTAGCCGCACTCTCATCCTACTCCTCCTCTGTTCCTCGAGTGATGTGGAGGTAAACCCAGGCCCTGCATGTCCCCAGGCACCCTCATTTGTGGACTTCTGTGATCGAAAAAGCCTTGGTTTCATGCATGTCAACATCAGAAGCCTCCTCCCTAAGTTTGTTTTACTCACTGCTTTAGCACACTGCCAACCCTAATGTCCTTGCCGTGTCTGAATCCTGGCTTAGGAAGGCCACCAAAAATTCTGAGATTTCCATACCCAATTATAACACTTTCCATCAAGATAGAACTACCAAAGAGGGAGGAGTTGCAATCTACTGCAGAGATAGCCTGCAAAGTTCTGTCATACTTTCCAGGTCTATGCCCAAACAGTTCGAACTTCTAATTTTAAAAATTAATCTTTCCAGAAATAAGTCTCTCACTGTTGCCGCCTGCTACCGACCCCACTCAGCTCCCAGCTGTGCCCTGGACACCATCTGTGAATTGATCGCCCCCCATCTAGCTTCAGATTTGTTCTGTTAGGGGACCTAAACTGGGATATGCTTAACACCCCGGCAGTCCTACAATCTAAGCTAGATGCCCTCAATCTCACACAAATCATCAAGGAACCCACCAGGTACAACCCTAAATCCATAAACATGGGCACCCTAATTGACATTATCCTGACCAACTTGCCCTCCAAATACACCTCCGCTGTCTTCAACCAGGATCACTGCCTCCTTGCCTGTATCCGCTACGGGTCTGCGGTCAAACACCCACCCCTCATTACTGTCAAACGCTCCCTAAAACACTTCTGCTAGCAGGCCTTTCTAATCGACCTGGCCCGGGTATCCTGGAAGGATATTGACCTCATCCCATCAGTTGAGGATGCCTGGTCATTCTTTAAAAGTAACTTCCTCAACATCTTAGACAAGCATGCTCCGTTCAAAAAATGCAGAACTATGAACAGATATAGCCCTTGGGTCACTCCAGACCTGACTGCCCTCGACCAGCACAAAAACATCCTGTGGCGGACTGCAATAGCATTGAATAGTCCCCGCGATATGCAACTGTTCAGGGAAGCCAGGAACCAATACACGCAGTCAGTCAGGAAAGCAAAGGCTGGCTTTTTCAAGCAGAAAAAGTTACAGACCCATATCCATCCTGCCCTGCCTATCTAAGATCTTCGAAAGCCAAGTCAACAAACAGATCACTGACCATCTCGAATGCCACCGTACCTTCTCCGCTGTGCAATCCGGTTTCCGAGCCGGTCACGGGTGCACCTCAGCCACGCTCAACCGATCGCTGCAGCTGTACATAGTCCATCGGTATATAGCCCACCCAATTTACCTACCTCATCCCCATACTGTTTTTATTTTATTTACTTTTCTGCTCTTTCGCACACCAGCATCTCTACCTGCACATGTTCATCTGATAATTTATCACTCCAGTGTTAATCTGCTAAATTGTAATTATTCACTCCTATGGCCTATTTATTGCCTACCTCCTCATGCATTTTGCACACAATGTATATAGATTTTTTTTCTACTATGTTATTGACCTGTTTATTGTTTACTCCATGTGTAAATCTGTGTTGTTGTCTGTTCACACTGCTATGCTTTATCTTGGCCAGGTCGCAGTTGCAAATGAGAACTTGTTCTCAACTAGTCTACCTGGTTAAATAAAAGGTGAAATATAAAATAAATCAATCAATCAATCAGAAAACATTAGTCTATCAGGTTTTTATGATTTCGAGCCAACAGTCTCCATGAGTGAGCAACTTCACTCCTCCTTGGAGTCATGCGATACTGTGGATAAGATTAACTTCTCTTGTTCTTCAGACACTTCCGCAAGCACCGCGACTGTCTCAGGAATCAAAGCATCAATGTTCAGAGTGGAATGGATACATTTTTCACTTTGAGGGGGACTGAAACCCCTTACAGCGCAAATAACGGAGTCAGTCGTAACACTGACCCTGTGATTCCAACTGGTGAAACACTGTGCGATATCGCTGAAAGATATCCTTGTCCAAGTTAGCAGGTACTAGAACGATTGCCACACGCAGACGCTGTGGTGAATGGTAGGCCACAACAGCCACTGAGCGTTTTGGAGCACAAACACTAGGAGATTTGGTTGAAAGGTTAAAGCCAATCTACTAACAACATGGCTGATGACAACTCAAACAAAGGGTCCAACCTTTTCATTTGTACCTCGAAAATTCCAGAAAATGATGTCATGGCTTTAGAAGCTTCTGATAGGCTAATTGACATCATTTGAGTCAATTGGAGGTGTACATGTGGATGTATTTCAAGGCCTACCTTCAAACCCAGTGCCTCTTTGCTTGACATCATGAGACAATCAAAAGAAATCAGCCAAGACCTCAGAAAAAAAATTGTAGACCTCCACAAGTCTGGTTCATCCTTGGGAGCAATTTCCAAACGCCTGAAGGTACCACATTCATCTGTACAAACAATAGTACGCAAGTACAAACACCATGGGATCACGCTGCCATCATACCGCTCAGGAAGGAGATGCGTTCTGTCTCCTAGAGATGAACGTACTTTGGTGCGAAAAGAGCAAATCAATCTCAAAACAACAGCAAAGGACCTTGTGAAGATGGAGGAAGGAAACAGGTACAAAATTATCTATATCCACAGTAAAAACGAGTCCTATATCAACATAACCTGAAAGGCCGCTCAGCAAGGAAGAAGCCACTGCTCTAAAACCGCCATAAAAAAACCAAACAACGGTTTGCAACTGCACATGGGGACAAAGATCATACTTTTTGGAGAACTGTCCTCTGGTCTGATTAAACAAAAATAGAACCGTTTGGCCATAATGACCATCATTATGTTTAGAGGAAAAAGGGGGAGGCTTGCAAGCCGAAGAACACCTCCCCAACCGTGAAGCACGGGGATGGCAGCATCATGTTGTGGAGGTGCTTTGCTGCAGGAGGGACTGATGCACTTCACAAAATAGATGGCATCATGAGGTAGGGAAAATGATGTGGATATATTGAAGCAACAGCTCAAGACATCAGTCAGAAAGTTAAAGCATGGATGCAAATGGGTCTTCCAAATGGACAATGACCCCAAGCATACTTCCAAAGTTGTGGCAAAATGACTTAAGGACAACAAAGTCAAGGTATTGGAGTGGGCATCACAAAGCCCTGACCTCAATCCAAAAGAAAATTTGTGGGAACTGAAAAAGCGTGTGCGAGCAAGGAGGCCTACGAACCTGACTCAGTTACACCAGCTCTGTCAGTAGGAATGGGCCAAAATTCACCCAAATTATTGTGGGAAGCTTGTGGAAGGCTACCTGAAACGTTTCACCCAAGTTAAACAATTTAAAGGCAATTATACCAAATACTAAATGAGTGTATGTAAACTTCTAACCCACTGGGAATGTGATGAAAGAACTAAAAGCTGAAATAAATCACTCTACTATTATTCTGACATTTCACATTCTTAAAGTGAAGTGGTGATCCTAACTGACCTAAAACAGGGAATGTTTACTAGGATTAAATGTCAGGAATTGTGAAAAACTGTGATTAAATGTATTTGGCTAAGGTGTATGTATGTATGTATGTATGTATACTTCCGACAACTGTACATTAATCACCAGTCTCTCCCCAGAGGTCCATCCCTGTAGTGTAGACTGTCCGAAGCTAGTGCCTTACAGCTGTAGACTTATCATACCACACCCCCTCTCGCCCACAGAGGGGGGTTGACAGTTCACACCCTGTTGTAAATCAATGATTAGAACATTCAGCTATCTCCCTCTCCAAATTCACACAGGAATGTGCCTTGGTCGACACAGACATTCTCCTGCTGAAACTATAACATGTTCTAAAGCAAATGCTGGAACAATATTTCTAACATTGAACGTGGGCAATGGTCAGAGGTGATCTAAAGAATGTAATTTTGGTTGTTATTTTTTGATGTCATTAAAAATGTTATAAAGGAAATACTGTAACCTTTAAAATATACACAATAGAATAAAATACACAATATCCTCTACATTATGTATGAAATATGAACAATGATGAAAGTGTTTTTGCTAAGAGAGGGATGTGATCTTAGAAACTATAAGAGGAAATTGTTTCTATAACTTTGTACAAGTGAGTAGTCACCGCCCCCTTGAGTGAGGTCAGAGTGTGTCAGCCTCATGAACTGCCCCTTCTGAATGAACTGTATAAAACAATGGGTTAAGAATGAACATATCAGACTAGAAAGGTGTTGAGCTGCAGCTCACATCCAAAGTGGTTTGAACTCTGAAATCTCAACGAGGTAGAGACGATAGTCACCTCCCGGACAATCACTGGTACGGCTGATTAGCTGTCCTAAGTATCTAGAAAAGTGAACTTAAATGAGACCATTCTACTATTCCTCTCAAATCACCGTAGTACGCTACTCTCATCACCCAATGGGAACCATCGACACGGCTGGCTAGCCTATCTTCAAAGAGGCAGCTTCAAGAGCGAATGGAAATCAACTCTGTAGTTCTGTTCAGAACTACACCACAAACCAAGACATTTATACGTAAATACATTCATGATTTCTTACTCCAAACCGGGCGGTGGTTCGTGTGCAAAGTATATGATTACTGTGAGAGTAGTTTCTAAATGTATCAAAGTATTATGTCTCTGTCCCTCTCTCTCGCCCTTCCCATCTTTTTTTGTAACAAGCCGCCATATTGTGTCAGTGCGCTAGGGACCTGATTTAATGTATTAAGTGTGTATGTTTATCCTGTGTTACCTTTTAGTTAGCTAGCAAATAAATAATTAAACCAATTTGTGTAGTACGGAATCATAAGGCTGTTTTTTTTTACAGATGCAGGTTACAGCTGTTCAGAATGATGATATGATACAAGGTTATGATTAATCCGTTGACTGTTTATGGATGTGATAGGTAAAGACGTTTAGAGTTTAATTCGGGAGAAGGTAACTTTTTAATTAACTGCTATCATGGTGCCCCAATTCCTAATAAGTTCATTGTTAGGTGATTAATTTAAATCGCGTAACAATTAAACAAATAACAGTCATCAAGATTAAATGAAATTAAAGTCACAACACTTCTTTAAACATTTATTATGGCTCTAGTTGTCTCTGGGACCCACTACACAGCAGATCCTCTGAGACCATCTCCACTCCTTGCTCTGACGCAGGACATGACTAAGGTAAGGTGGGGACATACTCAGAATTTTTCAAAGATGCTGTTCAAAAGCACCACATGACGAAAACATGTGTACAGAGATGCACAGGGACATCCTAATAGGTGAGTTTACTGCACATGGAGAGTAATTATGATATACACAGAGCGAGAGAGAGATAATGAGACCGAGAGATAATGAGAGAGAAAGCGAAAAAAGGAATTATCCCCTTACCTCAGCACCATGGGCAGGGCTTTTTTTCCTGAGGGCTGGGGAGGGCTCGGCAGAACGTAGAGGGGTTGGGCCGCCGTTCTTCAGGTGCTCCCCCGAGGGCAACTTTGGTACACTCCACACAGGAACACCATCTGTAAAGGGAGCATATGAGAGGGTCAGAACCAACTGATTTCTAACCACGTTTACACTGACAGCTGGGATCTATGAGCAATTGGCCAGATTTCAAGCTTCATTGATTTGTATTGACTGATATTGATTGCTCTGCTATGAGGTTGTTGTTGCAGAGAAGGAATTCAGGAAGGAGATGGTAGTGAGGTTGGGGGGAGCTCGTGACCTATCCACATAATTCTCTATTTCTTTTCTCAAATCATATAAGCTTTTCCTTTTTACCACAAAACAAGAGATAAATATCGGATTGGCTCACCTGGATCACCCTCATATCCCTATCTGCCACACAGAGACAACAGGAAATTAAATTTGAGTGCATGTCTGACGATGGACTTGCGGCGCTGACATACAGAATCTATGACTCAAAAAGGCCGTATGGTTCGGAGCTCAAAATGAGAAACAAAATGTACTGAAAGAGCCTGAAGGACTGGTGAGCAATCCTTGTCCTGGAGGTCACCAGCCTGGTTGTTTTGTTGCTACTATTTTGTGAGAATTTTTGTTTGTTGTTGGAGGTTGATTAATAGTTTTCTGTTGTAGCAGTGTTAATCTGAAGGCCGTGTCTTTTCATTTGACAAGGTGTTTTGTGTCTTTCCATAAAAAGGTCTAATTGAAAACAACACCATTTACAGGACTGCCGCAAGGAGGCTATAGAATATGGGAAGGAATGAAAAATTGAAGAGAGAGTAGAATAATCCCATTCTTCAACTCAGGGACGAGAGTGTGCAGTTTGCAAAATCATAGGACGAATCAGTGGCACAATGCATTCTGACAGTGGTCATTCGTAAAATGTGTTTGATATGAAATAGACCTGCATACTGTGTGAATACATTTAGGAGATTAACAAGTTACGTCTTTGTGTTGCATTTGTGCCTATGATTTGGAGGTGAAACAACGTGTGATTTTTGTTGGTTTTAACACAATTCCTGACTTCCCAGAAATCAAGGACTAGAAATGGATCGGATGAGGTAATTGTAACCCGTGTATTGTTCCACTTCCACCTGCATGTCATTCAGTGGCCACCTTCACACTATGTGTGTATTGCTAAATCTTCGGAACATGATCCATCAGCGACATGGGACCGTTTCAGTTGTTTAACACTTTTGATGAGCACAAATAACTGACCAAATGAAACACAGTGCAATCAAGACACTGCAAATAGTGTCTTGAGATGCTTAAGCTCTGCAGGGCCCACCTTGACATATGATTCAGGTCTATAAATAGTGTACACCCACACAATGCTCAGCTACTTGTCTAGTATGCAGCCTACCTAACGCAAGTCCGTGCGATCAAAACCCTGCAAGTAGAGTGCTGCTAAGGAATCTGTTTCCAAATTCCATTCCAGTTCAAATTGGGTTAACGCTAATGCACCCGCGTCGCTCTACCCTCTCGTATCCATTATTGAGGGACCAGTTGTGCTGAGTCGACTGGCGAGGTGCCCAGGGTCTTTCTACCTGACAGAGTGCTTTGATACTGCCTTCCAGGCAGGTTTCTGTTGATTTGACAGGCAGAGCCCTCAGTAGTGTGGGCAGGCAAACCATGCTGTAGCTGATGGTATCCTCCATTAAAAAAATACATGCACATAGGGGATAGTACTGTATAAGAAGTGGCAGCACTGCTGAGGTCCAGCATTTTGCATTGCGGAGGTCCCTGGTTTGTTGCATTTTCTCTACGTAATGTATAGTGGTATTAGTTAAAGGAACAAAAATAAGAGACAGAAGTAATTAAATATCTTTGTACAAACATAAAACATTAAATATTTTCTTGATGTGATGAAATTTGGGCTGTTAAGCAGTTATGCAAATGTTATTCAGGATGACCATGATAGAGAGATTGGGATTGTAGGGAGAAAAATAAATACATTTTTTAAAAACATCACTGCAGCTGTCCATTCTTATGGGGGAAAGAAAAACATACATTTCTTGAGCCAGGAATTAATCAGTTTGTCCTCCCTGATGCGGCAGTCAATGAATAGCTGTGAGCTTAGCGATGGGAGTCCCACAATGGAGATGTTGCACGACCAGAAACGGAAGAAACACCTAAAACAGTGTGTTTCATTGAAAACAGGCATGCATGTGAAATGGGTTGTGTTGCAAGCCAGGGGTATTGTGTGGAAAACATTCATGCACTACACATTTACAATGGCCTTCCATTACAGGGCTTTGACCTCAATGCTCCTCATTTGCGCTGTTTTACCCACCCAACTCTATGCCAATTTCCTTCCTCCCCACCTCCCATACAAGTCAAACGCATTCAGCGCTCTAATTCATTTCAGGTCTCAGTGTGACATGCCATTTTATTTGCCCCTTAGTTCCATTCTAATAGAGACATGGCACATTTGCTAGTTCTTTCACGGTGGGGATAAACTCTTGGCCAGGCAATTCATTCCTTTATGGATTGTGATCTCCAAAAAGGAAACGCTCCACATTAGGCATTTCAAATAAGCCGCCAGCAAGCTGTTTAGAAGTGGGTGCACGAGGACAAAGAGAGCAATGAGCAGCCAGATCCTCCATGACATCACTGAGTAGGCAGCCCAATAGAAAGTACAGGGTTTGTGGAAGTTCCACAAAGACCCTAAAAGCTCCAGGCATACAGTACTCACAGGGCCAAACGGATTCAAAGGGGGTGGTCCATTGCGTTCGAGCCCTGAGGGACCGTGCCAGCCAGCCAATTCGTGGTCCGACCTCATGCTTGGCGCTTTTCGGGCGCCATGCAACAACGTGACCCTGCCCATGCAGTGGGTGTGGCAAGGGTTGGCTCAGGACAGTGTGGAATGGATTTTGACCCCCGCCCCCCCGCCCAACACTCCAGTGCGCCACAGTCCTAATCTGGAACACATCCATGCCAGTGCCACCTTCATCCCGGTTACCCTTAAACCCAACACCCAAAACAACCCTTCTAGGGCGTGGGGTGTACATGCCGGAGCCGGGGTACAGCAGGTCCCCCACAAGACGACGCATTGTGAGCCAGGCAGCGGAAAGAAACTGGTTTGTACTTGCGGCCTGGCGGTCCCACTCCACACCACCCCCTGTCTGACGTACAGGGCAGGGTGACTGTTAGGACATAAATAAGGAGAACACCAGAGGAGAAGACATAAGGAGACAGAGAAACAACCTCCATCCCAACCCTCATTCCCACCCAAATCATTACATCTACTTGCACCAGAGGGAGGCTGGTTGTCCATAACTACTGCTCTAGGGTCAGCTTCAGCCACAACCTTATGCCAAATATAACCATGTATTTGAAAGATTGGGAAAAGCTGGAAGGTTTTCTTGAAAAAAGGGGAGAATTCTAACTTCCACTGAAGTCAACTTTTCAGTTAGTCTTCCACCGACATCAATGCATCTCCGAGTGAAATTGAGACTTAAGTGGAAGTTAGGATTCACCCCTTAGTGCTGATCCAGGGAATTGAATGATCAATATGGGTGGAGAAAGCGGAGTCTATAGCAGGACAGTAATTGAGGAGTACTTTCCACCTTCACCCATCCAAGCAAGTCCTTTTATTGTACATTCCAACACCCATCAACCCACCGCTATGCCCAAGAGGGGCCATAGACATACATGGAAGCACCCTAAGGCTGCAAGAGTTTTGCTTTGAAAGATCTTTATTGGATCCATGTTCTGGCACAGAGAGGGTTAACATGGCAGATAAACTGAGTTGTAGGCACCTTTGTGTATTTGGCATAGATGAACTCCAGTGGAAACTTTCAAGTGCATAGTTGTATTGTAGTAGGCTCTTTCATACACACATTCAAACATGACATGCACTGACTAAGGGACACAGATAAATGCTTTTGTTAACCTGTTGTAAACCATATTGATCATAAATACACACATAATTATTAGTTTGAGAAGGAATAACACCAATGCCATTCATCAAGACACAAGAAAACAATTAAGGAAATACATACAACATCCATAAAACAAGAACCAAAACTACAAACTATGAAAAAACAACACGGATGCAACATTCAACAACATTTATGACAGACACTCAAGTTCAAGGCTCCGGTTAGGTAAGGGCAAGGGCCACAATCCACCTCCATGATCATGTGGCCCTTGCTGCTGCTGTCGGGGTCTGGAAGAGGGGACGGGGCCAACGCCAGGAGGGGGATGCCCGTGGCACACTCACCGGAGGGGGGACCGCGGGTGTGGTTGGGCTGGGAGGCCTGGGGCTGGCTGTGGGTTTGGGTCTGTTGCAGGATGTTCAGGCACTCTCCAAGGCAGTTCAGGGTGGCAGCCGACGTGGCTTTGAGGAGCAGGAGGTCCTGGTCCAGGCAGGAAAGGGGTCCTCGCGTGGGGAGGGACTCGATGGACTGGACCAGGTTCTTCTGTTGGCCCTCTGCTTGGCTCACCGCCTGAGGGAGGACAGGACAGAGTTAAAAGGGTTTGTGTCCATTTCAAATCAGAGTGGAGGGTGTTGGAGAAAATAGAACTTTTAAATAGATTGAAATCATGTGTTTGACTTGAAGAGCACTCATTGACACCAACAGTGATCTTCTGATAATGAACTAATAAAAACACCTTTTCAGAGTAAGTTTCACATTTAGA